>NW_023396707.1:0-7500 GCF_011125445.2 Fundulus heteroclitus | reverse complement strand
TGACGGGCTGTGTTTGTTTTTTGAGATGGTAATACAGTCTGTTTCAATCTTGTATGTTCCTTGGTCTCCATTAGGCGGCTCGTTTACTTATGTTCTCTAACAAACCTCAAAGACTTTTACAGAACAGCTGTAAATGTACTGAGAGAGAATAAAGTGATCAGAATAAAGTGGACAGAACAAAACAAAAAAAAGCACAGCATTCCTTTTGGATTCTGACCATTTTGAAAACCATTCGTCATTTTTCTTCCACTTTACAACTTTGCAGTTTAAGCTCTGTCACATGAAATCCCATTACAGTAAAATCATGCTTCTGGCTGAGATTTGACAAAATGCGTAAAAGATCAAGCACCTGTGTAATTTAGCATGTCTTTACTTGTGCATTTTGCAGGGCAGTTGTATTTATGCTCCTACTTACCACTCCAAGCACTCCACACAGGCACAAATGAGCTTCATGGTGTCCAAGTTCCATCATCCACTTTTTTTTTCCTCCAGCAAAGACTTCATTAAATTATTATTTTGTAAATAAATGACCAAATTTTCAGTCGCTTCGGCCATTCTCTCCTGCCTTGACATTATCTGACTCTCCCGTTTGCATATTTGTGAATGACATGCCTTAGAGGGGACGTACCATGCTTATAAGTTCCTCCTTCTCACATTGAAATCATTCAGTTGTGGTCTATAGAAAGTGGAACCACAAATGCTTTGCTTTGAATTCCTCGTTCCCCCTTTTCACCCCTGTTCTGAAGTGTGTCAGAGAGCATCTTGAACACCAAGATCACCCCCCCCCCACACACACACACACACACACACCACCCAGTATGTTGGGGGACAGTGTAATGAACACCCAATTACTTATCCACTTGCCACTTGACCATCATGAAGTCATATGGAAGCCAAAAGTGTTACAACCTACACACACACACACACACACACACACACACACACACACACACTCATCAGTGCGGCGCCCCACGGCATTAAAACCTTAAAATAAGACAGCCTACACAAAAAAATAAACCCAAATGGAATGGGAATGCTGAGAAATCAAAAGCCAAACACATAAAAATGATAAAACATGTAATAAATTCCTATTATTTGTGCTCAGTGTGTGTTTAGTTTTTGTCCTGCAATTTTTATTTGGGCAGCGCCCTAGTGCCCCCTATTGAGCCGTCCATGTCCATTAGTCCTCATTTAAACTTCATTTGGAAATGCATCATAAATGCTTGAGTAAATAATCTATGTTTCCCGTATTCTTACTTATTTTGGTGAATGACTGATAAAGTATGTGGCAATGTTAAGCATAAAACATCATTTTCAGAGCCCTAAGAACACTCGCTGGTCTGACAAAGAGATTTACAAGCGGTACTTACACTCAGCTCGCACATAGTTTGCATTGTGCATTAATTTGATTTTGTGCAATTTAGCTAATGGCAAATCAGATGAACAGCCTCCGGTGCCGCTGCAATACTAACTAATACAGCTTCATGTTTGGTGTAAAGCTTTCAAGGATGAGTTTGCTGTCAAATTCTGTCTCAGTTCTTTTAAAGCGTCTCAGGAATTTATTAGAGCTAAAGTGCAAGTCATTACCGCTCGCCCTTACTACTCTGACCTTTCCCTGCCGTTTCAGGAAATTTGAGATTAGAGGAGGCGTATGACACATAAGCACTTTTAATTGCTCGGGAGCGTTTGCTCGGGGGACCGTGTAACAAAAAAACTTTGACATTACACGATCGTGTCACTTTGTTTGGGGCTGCCTACATCTGAGAATATCTCATTCAGCGAGCCATTCAGATTTGAAACGCACTGTTATGTCACAGGCTCAGCTCAGAACTTTCCATTTGAAATTGTGTTGCTGACAGCAGGAAGACAAAACTTTAGGTATTGGCTGGTGCTTTGCTTATAAGAGCAAATTTTCATTTGCTTTTTTTCCTATTTAATCCCCCCCCCCCCCCACACACACACACACAAATAAATAAATTATTGCAGTGCACAAACAGTAAAAATGATATGTACCCGACCAGAGATCCAGCCTACCTCAGCTTGAAGTGTGGATGTCAGACACTCATTCATTAACGAACATTGAAGCACAATTCAAGGATTGTTTTGGACTGTGGCAGGAAGATGGCAGGAGAAAGCCACACACCCATAGGGGGAAGGGTTGAAACAAAGGTTCAGGGCAGATTTCAGGGCAACCCACCATTACAGTTGATAAATCATGAGTAAAAACACTGAACGACCACCAACATCCTTTCCTCTAGCTGTTTGTAACCGAAAATTGTTTTGTGACCCAGAAATGCCAGCCTGATAAATTATTTAAAAGATTGTTTTTCCAATTTTAATCTGAGATATTGTCATGATCTCCGGGTGGTTAGGTCTTTTTGCGTTTACGTTCACTTAGGCCTTGTGTAATTAGTTCATGCTTCTGCGTTCAGTTTCCTAGTTTATCCGGGTGTTCTGTTCTTTGCAGATTTAGTATTATTTATGTTTCATGTCTGGGAATCTTTTCCTCACGGTGTACAGCTCTTTATGTTGCTTTGGGTTGCTTGTTATTTCTTCACTCCATGCTTCTGTATTCAAATGTTCTGGTTGTAATTGCTCTTCGTTGGATTCTTTCGTCTTACTTTTTGTACCATCTTTGCCCACGCTCCATGTCCTGTTCTCCTTGTGCAAGACCAATCTGTATGTTTCAGCCATTTTTTCATTACAGGACTGTGGTTTTGCCATTTCAGTCTCTGCATTTGGTCTCACAAGTCAAAACATGATATGTATCCTGTTCATCTCAGATGAAAAACAAATCCGCTAGGAGAAACGTTAACGACAAACAGTAGCTGTGACAACCCGGTTTCATACATGGGCAACCCCTTAAGCTTTTACTTTGTTGAAACACCTTTTAATTAAATGTCCACATTGATTCTTCTTCTGTTGACACTTAACATTAATCATAGTAAACCTGATCAGTTTGAATAAAATCCAGTCGTACAAGCATCCTTTGGCTAAAGCCAATGTTAACAGAGGATCAAAAAGAACTCATTGTACAATAATATCAGTCAGGAGAAGAGGACAAATTGAATGACATTGTTATAAATACACCATGATGAACAATTACTGACAGTCATCAGTAACTGAAGAAAATATACAAAAACAGAAACAGGACTGGGTTTTTTTCCCCCAAAGGTAATCAAAAAAGACAAAAGCGAAATTGGTCAGGTGGGTTAACAATAGACCCTTCAGCAGAAGGAAATCCTGTCAAGTGCTGGTTGTGTTAATGGTTTCCTGTAACCAGACTGAAAGTTCTTGGCTACTAATCCATAAGGTACGTTTGGCACAAAGAATATGGTGCATTACCAAAGAAAAAAAACATAACCATAGTGAAACATGATGGTGGCAACACCAAGATGCTGGAAAGTAATAGACTCCAACCAGATGACTGAATGCAGTAAATAGATCAAAATAATTCCAATAAAGTGTTAGTTTAGGGATATGCAACAAGGAAACATACTAACCATGGAAAAGGTTTGGAAATTATTCAAAATGGTCTAATCTTTTTCCAACACACAAAACATGATATCTTAACAAGGGTGTGAACATTTATGAGAGCCACTTTGTTACAGACAAGGGATTCTAGTTGATACTAATTTTCTTTGTTAAATAGATGATATTCAACTCAATTCAATTTTATTTTATTTATATAGCGCCAAGTCACAACACGTCATCTCAAGGCACTTTACAAAGCCAAATTTAATCATACTGATTAATCAAAAAGTTTCTTATCTAAGAAAACCCAGCAGATTGCATTGAGTCTTGACAAGCAGCATTCACTCCTCCTGAAAGAGCGTAGAGCCACAGTGGACAGTCGTCTGCATTGTTCATGGCTTTGCAGCAATCCCTCATACTGAGCAAGCATGAAGCAACAGTGGGAAGGAAAACTCCTCTTTAACAGGGAGGAAAACCTCCAGCAGAACCAGGCTCAGTGTGAACGGTCATCTGCCTCGACTGACTGGGGGTTAGAGAAGACAGAGCAGAGAAACAACAAGCACAGAAGCACACATTGATCCTGGAATACTTTCTTTGTCATATGGTAATAGTGGATGATCTGTCTCCCCTGGATCATGTCACAGCTAGCAGAACGTCAAACCAGGTGTACCTACTATGAATAGAAAAATGACACCAAACAAAAAGTTAAAAGTTGAAATAACAAACAATGCAAATTTGAGAACAGTAGGAGAAATCAGCAGAGTGAGATAAATAGGTCCTGATGTCCTCCAGCAGCCTAAGCCTATAGTAGCATAACTATAGAGGTAGCTCAGGGTAACATGAGCCACTCTAACTATAAGCTTTGTCAAAAAGGAAAGTTTTAAGATTAGTCTTAAAAGTAGACAGGGTGTCTGCCTCACAGACCAAAACTGGGAGTTGGTTCCACAGGAGAGGAACCTCATAACTAAAGGATCTGCCTCCTATTCTACTTTTAGAGACTCTAGGAACTACCAGCAGACCTGCAGTCTGAGAGCGAAGTGCTCTGTTAGGAACATACGGGGTAATCAGAGCTCTGATATATGATGAAGCTTGATTATTAAGGGCTTTATACGTGAGAATGAGAATTATAATTTCTATTCTTGATTTACCAGGAAGCAAAGCGACCTATTTAGGCATCAACCGACCTTTCTGGAAAACAACATTAAGATGTGACACATTTATAAATCCGTGTGACATAGTGTCAATTTAAGGACGTGCACACTTAATCCAATTAGATTATTGCTGTTTTTGGAAATGTTATATTTTTACCATAACATAGTTGTTTGTTTCTCAATTGCACTGTACAGGATACAGTATACTATTGAGGTTCTGTCCAAATCTAGCCTGATAAACAACAGTTCAGTTACATTAAGATGCTCATAGTATCCATCCATCCATCCATCCATCCATTTTCTAACCCGTCCATCCCTTGTGGGGTCGTGAGGGGTGATGGTGTCTATCTCCAGCTCTCAATTGGCAAGAGGCAGGGTACGCTTATAGTATCCTTCAAGTAGATATCTTCACTTTTTACTTGAAGTCGTGTCAATAGGAGGAAATGTTGTCTTTTACAATAAAGGTGTGAGCAGAGGGATTTCAGCTACAGCACGTACTTTCAGTCTCTAAACAGTGAAAGAGAAACACAAAGTATCGGATCAGCAGTGAAACTCAGGGATTTATGGAGTCCGTGTGCAGCAGAGGAGACCCAGTGTTTGACTACAGGTGATCAGAACAACCGGGGTCATTACCAACAAGCGGCCGCAGAAATAGACATGGAGAAAATAATTGCATACATCTAGAAGTATTTCTCCCTTTGTTCGGGTGTCTGATGAATTGTACTCTAATGCGCCATGCTTTCTCATACAACGAAAAGTGCTTCAAGGGTTTCTAAGAATAGTTTCTCTGAATGTTTTAAATGTAAGTCAAGTCAGTCTCACCGTCTCAGAAGATACAAAACCTTCACACAAGGCAGCTGGAGTCGGTTTGCTCCCCAGGACCTGCTGCTTGTCAAGGCGGTTCTGACAGGGATCACGTCGGGCATCTTAACCTGTGCATTTTGTTGCTCTGATAACACCGTGAAAGTGAGTTATGTGGTAAAGTGCGAATCCTAGCTAAAGCACACAAAGAGCTTTGGGATGTTATATTTTGTCACATTATAACCACAAACATTGAAGTATTTTATCTGGATTTTACACAAAGTAGCAGATGATTGTGAAGCTAAAGAGAAAAAGGAAAAAGAATGGGATTTTCAATTTTCTATATATGTTACTAGGACAACTATTAGCTGTACACTTCACAAATTTGGTCTTTATGAAACCATGGCAGGAAGAGAGACATTTTTAAATGAAAAACAGCCCTAAGAAGTCCCGTTAGCTCTTTGCCACAAGTCATGTAGGAGACAAAGGACACATGTGGATTACACTGCCTTAGTCAGATGAACAGCTGAACTTTCTAGCCTGTATGGAAAAAGCCATGTGTGGGGGTAAAGCTAGACCCCACATCACCCTGAACACGGCATCTCCTCAGGGACACGACGTGGTGGCAGCGTCTTACGAGCCACAAGGATAACTCATGATGCCAGTTATCATACAAGTTCACGAGTCTTAAAGTCCAAAATATTCCAATTTACCGAACCGGTTCTCTTTGAAACAGCACCGATTATATATAAATCAACAAATAAGATGCTTCTCAGGAATGTACAAAAATATATATTTTTTAATTAAGGTAGGGAATTTAATTTGAGTGTAGGGTTAAACATAGACCTACATATACTTCTGCTTACTCCCTTCCAGTCATGTCATGTTGGCATTACTCTTTGTGTTGTTGTTTGACAACTTTGAGCGTTCTTTCTCCTTGTTATCTTCATTCATTCATTTCATGTTTCTAATGTCTGAAATAAATATCTAATTCAAGTAGACGATACAGAGCAGTCCTATGTTGAAGAGACGGCAAAACATATGAGGCCGAGATGTTTACCATCTAACAGAACCACCTTAAACATGAAGGAATATTCATACGTTAGAATGGCTCCATCAGAGTCCACACCTAAATCCAATACTTGGAAATTACTCATGCTGGCCACAATGTTCAGGATTGTATTTGTAAAGGGGTTTGTAAACCATGTATCATTTTCCATGTATGTACTAATTGATCATTTCTCTGTATTAATCTGTAAAGTAAAATCAGAATAACATACATCTGTTTGCGGCACACGAAAATGGAGACATTTTTAAGGACTTTTCCAATGCACTAAAAGTGCTATACCAATGCGACCTAGCTTGGTGCGGATCTGAAAGGATCCTATTTTATGCTGTGTTTGGCTACCCAGTCCTCACAGAGCTATGCTGTTAGCACCCCTTTGTTAAGGATGTTAACGAATGAATCCATAGCGGGAAGCTTAGGGCTGCATTAATTACAACATTACTGCTCATCTGGCTGCTGTAATTTGCAGAAAATCATTTCAACAACCATTTATAATAGCGCACACCTTTCTTCCGACAACGGCGACATGTTTTATTGTTGACAAAGAATACAATAAAAAAAAGGCCTTAGTCCTTTTGGCAAAAAAAAAAGGCAAAAGAGCAAACAAAACATGGAATGGAATAGAAATTACCTTTATCGTCCTTCAGTGGTGAAATCAAGGCGAACCAGCAGCAAGGTGTGATTCGAATGGAGGCATGCAAATTCACACAAAAGTGTATAAAAACAGAAAGTAAGAATAAGAGATTGTACAATAAGGGCACATTTGACAGCAATATGCAAAAGAGAATAAGATATTTCAATATAAAAAAAAATATCTTTTGAGCTAATTAATTTTAAGTCACTCTTTAAAACGGCCGCTATCTCTTATCATTGGGAAACGTCTTTACCTTGAACAAAATCTTCCTCACTAACAACCTCATTATCAGACCAAAGTAATCACCAGCTGACAATCCAGTGATAACATTTCTATATTTATGCTAATCAGACCATCTGTATCGCCGTCACGGT
>NW_023396706.1:0-170414 GCF_011125445.2 Fundulus heteroclitus | reverse complement strand
GTGAGTCTGTTGCTGGAAAAATGTGTTCGTACAGCAATAGTTCACCTCTTGCCACCCTACTCTATTTAGTATAATTTGATAATACGAAGAAATATGAATACATGCAAACAGTTATGTCTTTGTACGTATGTCTTCATTCGTTCATTACCATCAGCACCATAACCTTAAATCCTTTAGCTTATGTGTCCCTTGACCGGTTATAGAATCTTTTATATATTTATATAATAATTGTGATGACCATATTAAGAGGAAACACACCACATGCGTTGCACAAGATATACATCCGATGGGCTATAACATCTGGGGGCGCCCCGAGAGCTGTTGCTGTGTCAGCTCCCGACACTTCTCCCTTTTCTACAAAAACATGCCGCCAACACGCTACAATAAACTACTCATCGACCTGGTAGATCATGAGTGTTCTCTATCGGACTATCTCCAGCTGCAATCTGCACACACGGAGGGTGTTTTCATGATTGCTGGGGATTTAACTAGGCCAATATGAAGGACTGTTCTCCCTCATTTCTACCAACACGTGGATTATCCTACTCGGGGAGAGAACACTCTAGACTTAGTTTACACAAATATAAAAGATGCATTCAGAGCAGCCCCCCGCCCCCACCTCGGCTCTTCAGACCACCTTTCTGTAATGCTAATTCCTGCATACAAGCCCCTGCTGATCAGAGCTAAACCTACAATGAGGCAGGCGAGGGTGTGGACTGAAGGGGCCATGGAGGCACCTCCAGGACTGTTTTGAGTGCTCTCACTGGTACATGTTCAAAGCTGCAGCAACCTATATGATGACGATAAACATTGATGAGTACACCCTAACTGTGTCAGCCCTAAATCACAAATGCATTGAGGACGTCAGCACCACAAAGAACATCATCACCCCCCACACCCAAACAACCTGACCCTGGATGACTGATGAGGGTTCACCAAGTTAAAAGCACGGAACTCAGCCTTCAAGTCTGGTGACAAGGAGGCACTGAGGACAACGAGAGCCAACCTGAACCGTGCCATCAGGTTAGTGAAGCAGGACCAAAGTCAGAAAATCCAGGATCTTTTCCACGACGCCAGCCACACCAGGAATGTGGAAAGGCATGTGGAAAGGCATACGGGCGATCACTGAATACAAAATGCCTCCTCCCGGTGGGTGAAGTTGATGCTGACTTCCTCAATGGACTAAATAACTTTTTTGGGAGGTTTGAGGCACTAACAGCACTCCAGCAGTGAAAGCTGTTCCCCATCAGGAGAGGAGGTACTCTGGCTTGACACAGCAGAGTGTGGAAGACTGAGGAGAGTCAACCCGCGGAAGGCCCCAGGTCCCGACAACATACCTGGGCGGGTGCTCAAGGAGTGTGCAGGTCAGCTGGCTGGTGTCCTCACAGACATTTTTAACACCTCGCTGGGCCAAGCCACAGTGCCAGCATGGTTCAAGCCTGTCTGCATCCCAGTGTCAAAGAAACCTCAAGTCACCTGTTTTAACGACTACCGGCCTGTTGCACTGACTCCAATCATGATCAAGTGCTTTGAAAGTCTGGTAAAGAACACATCATCTCCAGACTCCCCCCAACATTCGACCCATTCCAGTTTGCCTACTGGCGGAACCGCTCCACTGAGGACGCCATCTCTTCCGCTCTTCACCTGAGCCTGACACACATGCAGCAGAAGAACACCCACATGCGGATGCTGTTCCTGGACTTCAGTTCAGCGTTCACAACATCATCCCACAGCATCTGGTAGGAAAACTGGAACATCTGGGGTTCAGCACACCCCTTCGTAACTGGCTGCTACACTTCCTCACCAACCCTCAGTCAGTCCGGGTCGGACAGGACACCTCTGATGTCATCACCCTCAGCAACAGATTCCCTCACGTAAATCCTGATGAATCCAATCAATTACTACTTCGACTACAGTCATGTCTTGATGACATCAAAAGCTGGATGACTTTAAATTTCCTGCACTTAAATTCTGACGAGACAGAAGTTGTAATCTTTGGACCGGAGTCCTCAAAAAATAAACTTCTTAATCAATCACTTAATCTGGATGGCATTAACGTGGCCTCTGGTAATAAAGTAAAAAATCTTGGTGTTATTTTGACCAAGACATGTCATTATTAAATCCCATATTAACAGTTTTCCAGAGTTCCTTTTTTCACCTCAGGAATATCGCAAAATTAGAAAACATTCTGTCACATGGGTGATGCTGAAAAACTAGTCCATGGCATTTGTTACCTCAAGGCTGGACTAATTGTAATTCTTTACTATCAGGAAGTCACAAAAATGCAGTTCAAAGTCTTCAGCTGATCCAAAAATGTTCCGCAAGAGTTCTCATCAAAGTCAACAAGAGGGATCATATTCTCTTCTCTCAATTTTAGCTTCCCTTCATTGGCTTCCTGTTAAAAAATCAAGAATATAATTTAAAATTCTTCTTCTAAAACGTATAAAGCCCTTAATAATCAAGCTCCATCATATATCAGAGCTCTGATTACCCCGTAGTTCCTAACAGAGCACTCTCGCTCTCAGGCTGCAGGTCTGCTGGTGGGTTCCTAGTGTCTCTAAAAGTAGAATGGGAGGCAGATTCCTTTAGCTATCAGGCTCCTCTCCTGTGGAACCAACTCCCAGTTTTGGTCCGTGAGGCAGACACCCTGTCTATTTTTAAGACTAATCTTAAAACTTTCCTTTTTGACAAAGCTTATTGTTAGAGTGGCTCATGTTTCCCTGAGCTACCTTTATAGTTATGCTGCTATAGGCTTAGGCTACTGGATGACATCAGGGCCTATTTTTCTCACTCTACTGATTTCTACTGTTCTCCAGATTTGCATTGCATTACATTGAAATGACTGTTGTCATTTCAGCTTTTAACTTTTTGTTCTCTCTTTTTTTCATAGTAGGTACACCTGGTCTGACGTTCTGTTAACTGTGACATCATCCAGAGAAGACAGATCACCGGCTATTACCATCTAATGTAGTTATAAACATTTCATTGGATGCAGGAGTATTAGACCATGCCCAGATTCCCAGTTTTGGTTTGCTTTACTTTCAAGGAAGAAAAATATACGTACACACGCCTGCCACAGGGGTTTGTAGACAGTTCTACAATTTTCATCCAGGCTATTTTAACATGCTTAAAGAGCTTTAATCCAAAGCATGGAAGTAAAGTATTATGTACATAGATGGCCTTCTAATTTAATTTAAAACAGCTGCTACATCATTTTTGGCTAAAATGGGAAACAAAGTTAGCAAAGATAAAATACAGTGGGTGCAAAAATGAGTCGGTTACTGGCCATGTTATCTTCAGAAGAAGGTAAAAGGATACAGGAAGTGAAGACTTGCTATTGTAAGTGAGCCCAAACCAATCACTAAAAAACAAATGGTGTCCTTTTTAGGATTGCGTAATTACTGCAGAACTTGGATTCCACATTATGTAGAGAAAACTTAGCTTCTCTTAAATCTTATTTCATGACACAACAAGCCGATGGCCATGTCAGAGACAATCCAGTTGGACCTCAGAAGCAGAGCAGCAATTCACAGAGCTAAAAGCAAAGCTTATCTCAGCAACTGTCTTAGCTCTAGTTTTAACGACTTCTGTGTTGTTTACAGCCCGTGGTGATAAGCTCAAAACCTGTAGCAGCAGCACTACCCCCATGTCTACAAGCAGTTTATGCAACTACCATGATTGTAGAAAGTTCATCTGAAGTGGTCTGGTTTCATTTAACCACATTCTTAGACCCCCATGTAGTAGATGTATTACAATTTGGTCCTTCTGATATTTGCCTAGAGCAAAAAACAGAATAAATCATTTATCTAGAAGTGTTGTTAAATAGACAAACAGTGCCAACTGCAGAAAAACAAATAGTTTGTAACAAATCAGTTCTCCCTAAAAGCTTAGTCCAAGCAGCAGCTGTTTTGAGCCATGGGCAATTGGCCATGTCTCAAAAAGGGATGGATAACTATAATAACAGCAACATATGGATTTAATTAATAGGATTTTAATTCATACAAAACATTTTTTTTTGTAAAGCCTGTATGATTTGTGTTAAAAACCTACCCTCAGGGTAATTTTAGATCAGAACAGTGAAGATTTCCAGAACTAAAGGAACCTTTTGAAGTGATGCATATGGATTTTATTGAACTGACACAAGTGTCAGCAAAGCACGCAGATGCATGCATTGACAGTAGCTAATGCAATATGCAAAGGTTTTGGCATCCCACAGAAAATTTACAGTGACAATAGGCCCGTTTACACTACACTTTTTATAACCGAGCCGAGACCAGTCCAAGCTCGGTAACCGAGATAACTCTTGTGTGTAAACGGTCAGCAGACTGAACTGGACCACGCTAAACATAACCAGAGACCGCGCTAACTGCCGACCAGTTCCTGAGTAGCTCTCAGCCTGTTGTTTTTTCTCTGGCCCTGTTATCTGATAAAGAGCGCATTGAGCAGACCGCGTCATCCTCTTACAGTCAGCTGACTGTCCGCGTTTTTTCCACCGTGTCTGGCTGCAACGTCTCAATACACACTCCATCCAGACAAATTTCAGACATTCATAATAATACTAGCTTCCTTACCATGCAACACGATTTCCAGAGATGATTCTGCTTACCAGTGTGATGAACCTCAGTGTCTGTCATTGTTTCCTGCGTCTGTAAATCCTTAATCCATGCGTTTATATTTAGTAGAGTTGTTTACTGCAAACGGTGTTTTACAGGCTTGCCTAAAAAGGTGGATCAGACAGCTGCAGCTGATCCAGAACGCTGCTGGCCCGTGTCCTCACTAAGACTAAGAAAGTAGAGCACATAACCCCAGTTCTAAAGTCATTACACTGGCTCTCTGTATCTCAGAGAATAGACTTTAAAATACTTCTGTTAGTCTATAAATCCCTGAATGGCTTAGCACCTAAATACATCACAGACTTGTCATCAGTGTATCAACCTTCCAGACCACTTAGGTCTTCTGGCTCCTGCCTACTCTGCCTACCTAGAACACGAACCAAACACGGAGAAGCAGCATTTAGTTCCTATGCTCCACTTATCTGGAACAAACTTCCAGAAAACTGTAAACTAGTGTGGAAAGCCTGAGTTCCTTTAAATCGAGATTAAAAACACATTTTTTAAATTAAAATTGCCTTTGAATGTTCCAGTTAAACTGTTTTAACTGTTTTTAATGTTATTTTTTGTTTCTCTACATTCTATCCCTACTTGGTTTTATTCCTATATTTTAATCATGTAAAGCACTTTGCATTGTCTCTGTACTGAATTGTGCTATATATATATTTTTTGTTTTTCTCCCAGTATCCTGTCTAGCAATGTGGCAATAGGAATTGATGTCTCAATGCCAGATAGAGCTCGACAGATTTTGCTTTTACAAGTGGAGCGAACAGGCTTTCGCCATAGTGCTCTACTTGATTTATGCTTGTAAAATAGCATAAATCAATTGTGATTCCTGCAGGGAGAATTTCAAATTATATGGACATTACAATGGGAGAGTAAAGGAAGAACAAGAAGTGAAAGAGAAAGAAAAGAAAAAAAAGAGTAGAGGTTAAAGAAAGAAGAGATAAAAGGGAGAGAATGATAAAACCTTCTCCGATTGCTCCGTCACCTGGAAAGAGAGATGCAAAAAGAACAGCACAACCAACAGACATAAAGCAACAGATACAATCGAATAACACCTAGATGCCATTGCTAAATTATATATATTATGTAAGCTGACATGTGTAACGTGATACTTGAAAAAAAAAGTGAAAGAACATAAATAAATAAATAAATTATAAGATTACTGTATATAAGTGAACATTTAATACCTGGGACCCAGCACCTGTGGGAGTTGTGAGAGTGCACTAGTTTAGGTGAAAATTATCCAGAAGGAAATAGCTTGATAGTGGTTGTGGTAGAACCAAAGGCCCCGCCTTCCCCCGAGCACAGAGGGAGGAGTCAGGGGACCCATAATCCCGGACTCCCAAAGGGGCCCCTAAAGCAGGACACCCAGGAGGGGCTGATGCAGGATATCTGCAACCCCCCCCCCCAAGGAAAGAGTAGAGACGACCCCGAGGAAATCCCCCAGCCACCGCAATGCCGATGCCCCCAAGAGCCGCAGGGACGAGCCCGTGGGCTCCCCCGGCAGCTAGCACCGCTGAAGTGGTCCCGGCCATGGGCCCTGGGGGCCAGAGGAATTGTGCTATATAAATAAATTTGCCTTGTCTTGCCTTGCCTTATTAGTCATTCGTTTGTCTTATCCACGCCCCAAAGGCCGACTCTGTCTAACCATAACATCCTGAATGTTACGGGCGCCACCGTTTTGTTTTCCTGCTTCTGCCTTCAATCCCAGAGAGTGGTAGTACCGCAGATCGTCACTAGGAGGCGAGGAGCAACCAAGGAACCGGGATAGTGTGGTGTGTAAACGGTCGTCTTGGCTTGGTTAACTGATCCAAGCTCAGACTGGTCTCCGCTCGGCTCGGTTAAAAAAGTGTAGTGTAAACGGGCCTAATGGTCCACATTTTCTGAATCAGGTGATTCAGCAAATGGCAAGCAGGTTACAAATAACCTTAAAGAATCACTGTGCTTATCATTCACAAAGTGTATTGAAGAGACAAATGATGCAGTTTAAAGAAGTGTCCAATGCAAATTTACTGCCAGGAGAACCTTTGTCTCCACAGGATCCACAAGCAGTGAGACCAGGAGACTGGGTGTTAACTGGGCAAGCCAAAGGTGGGAAGGACCATTCCAAGTGCTCCTGACCATGCCAACAGCTGTGAAGATCGCTGAAATACCATCCTGGATTCACCTCAGCCACTGTCAGTTACAGAGAGTGTTAAACGTCTATGGTTGGAACAGTGGGGAAGTCCGACTACAAAGGGGTTTGGTTTTTTAGGGCCACTCGTCTCAACGTCGGTAAAGAAATCAACTGATCTCTGTTCTTTAGAGTCCTGGGTAAAATTAACATCTCTGTTAACCTAGCAAAAATGGGGTTCCCATGGAGATGGGGCTTCTTTTGCGTTGTGGCTGTTGCGTGCGTTATCTGTTTGAGTCCAGATCCACTGAGTGAGAGAGGAAAGAGGTTCATCCACTCCACTGCCATAAAGATTTGGCTGGGAAATATCCCAGACCATCACCCAGACAACTTGTGGCAGATGTATGTTACGATGTTGGCTTAAGAGAAGAACATGAGTAACTACTACGTATGCTCAGTGATGCCCAAATCCACCAGACAACCCACCCTGTATGCTAAGAGCATGGTGGCAGGAGAAGGAACATGTTTCCTGAGGACTGCCCTCGTACCTGTGTTTGTTTCTGATCACACCGTCATCATCTCAGCTCAAGCTATGAAGCAAAATCATCCTTCTAACAGGAGGAGAAGAGAGATCAGCTCCAGCTCAGTGTTCCAACCCCATGATCCCAGGTGGGGTTCCAACGTTCCCTTTGAACATAAACACTGGAGTGCAGCAAATAAAATAGGACTTTCACTTTTCCCGTGGTTTGGAGTTGGTAAATCTATGCTGATGATTGAGACACTGAATTACAGAGTGAAGACCCTAGTGAACATGACGATGGACATCAACAAAGGACAAAAACAAACAATTAAGTGAAATGTGTTTAATGGTACTACAAAACAGAATGGTCGTGGTGGCATCTCCTGCTGAAAATAATGACACCCATTAATATTGTTTGTCATGATATTTTTTTCGGAGATGTAGGGTGCAGAAGCTGGCCGGCAGGAGTACTGCGGAGAGTCAGACCAGGATGGAACACTGGAGCGATGACTTGAGACCAGGACGGTACACTTGAGACCAGGGCGAACACAGGAGCCGAGAGCTTGAGACCAGGACGGAAACCCATGAGTAGAGAGTCAAAACTGAAAACTGAGGAACCAAAGGGCCAGAGAATACGGAGAACCAAAGGCCAAATAACACGGAGGACCAAAGGACTAGAGAACACGGAGGACCAAAGGCCAAAGAACACGGAGGACCAAAGGGCCAGAGAATACGGAGAACCAAAGGCCCAAAGAACACAGAGGACCAAAGGCCAATGAACACGAAGGACCAAAGGCCAAAGAACATGGAGAACCAAAGGACTAGAGAACACGGAGGACCAAAGGCTAAAGAACACGGAGGAACCAAAGGAGCTAGAGAACACGGAGAACCAAGACAGGCACACGGCGGAGAACAACCAGTATGCGGAACACCAGGGAAAGGAACAGGCGCTCAACAGCGCCAGAGGAAAGAACAGGCGCACGACAGCGCCAGAGGGAAGAACGGGCGCACGACAGCGCCAGAGGGAAGAACGGGCGCACGACAGCGCCAGAGGGAAGAACGGGCGCACGACAGCGCCAGAGGGAAGAACGGGCGCACGACAGCGCCAGAGGAAAGAACAGGCGCACGACAGCGCCAGAGGGAAGAACGGGCGCACGACAGCGCCAGAGGGAAGAACGGGCGCACGACAACGCCAGAGGGAAGAACGGGTGCACGACAGCGCCAGAGGGAAGAACGGGCGAACTGAAACCCCAGGGCTCAACAACGTACGGAAACACTGGAGCACAACTAGCGTACATAATAGCCAGAGAAAGGAACAGGCGCCCAACAGCGCCAGAGGGAAGGAACAGGCGTACAGAAACGCCAGAGGGAAGGAACGGGTGTACGGAAACGCCAGAGAGAAGGAACGGGCGTACGGAAATGCCAGAGAGAAGGAACAGGTGTACGACAACGGCAGAGGGGAAGAATAGGCATAGGGCACAAACAGTGACCTAGGAGCGCCGGAGGGCTCTGGCGGCGACAGGTCGAACGCACCAGAGGGCACAGCCGGCGACCTAGAAGCACTGGAGGGCTCTGGCAACGACCTGCATGCGCTGGGAGCGACAGGCCAGGCGCACCAGAAGGCACAGACGGTGACTTAAAAGCGTCGGAGGACTCTGGCGGCGACTAAACACCGGGAAAAACAGGAACTAAAAAGATTTAGGTGAACAGAACAGAGAAACCAGGGAAAGCCAGAACAAAACAGAAACTAGAGAAATAAATACAGAACTCAGACAGGAACTACAGGGCTAAGACAGGGACTACAAGGCTAAGACAGGGACTACAGGGCTAAGACAGGGACTACAGGGCTAGACAGGAACTACAGGGCTAAAACTAGAAAATCAAAACAAAACCAGAAAACTAGGAAGGGGACCAAACACTAAAGCAAAACTATAAAACAAAGCAAAACAGGGAGACGAGGGCAGGTACAACTAAACTAATGAAAAACTAGATAACTAAAGCTACAAATAAGAACACAAAGCAAAACAGGAAGTCTAAAACTCGGAAGACTAAAGGCAAACCTAGAACAATAGAACAGAGCTGAAAAGAAAACAAAAAACAAAAGCTAAATAGAAACTCAAGTACTCTAAAGTAGGAACTAAAAAGCAAAGCAGAACTAGAACACAAAACAAAAACAAAACTAAAGAACTCTAAGAAACACTGAAATACTCTAAAACTAAGGAATGTTAAGTAACTCAAAACACAAGGACCAGAAATAACTCAAAACAAAACAGAAACTAGAAGGCGCTGGGCAGCAAAGTCTTAATATGCTGGGCAGCGGCAATAGTTACGCTGGGCAGCGACGACTAAAAGCGCCGTCTTTAAGTGCCGGGCAGCGTCAGAGGCAGGTCTCGCGGAGAGCGATCCCGGGGAACAGAGTCAAAGGCAGGGCGTCTTAGACGCGACCCCGGCAAGACGAACCAGAGGCAAGGCGTCGCAGCACCGCGACCCAGGCGAGACGAACTAGAGGCGAGGCGTCGCAGCACCGCGACCCAGGCGAGACGAACTAGAGGCGAGGCGTCGCAACACAGCGATCCAGGCGAGACGAAACCAGAGGCGAGGCGTCGCTGCACGGCGACCCAGGCAAAATGAACCAGAGGCGGGGCAGATCCTGCCAGCTTCTGCACCAAGCTCTGTGCGTGCTCGGGTTCATCCCTTGGCCGGTCCATAATGTCATGATATTTTTTCTGGGATGAACCCAGACACAGCACGCACACACAGAGCTAGTTCTTAAAATTGAGTTTATTAAATAGTGTGGATAATGGATGATGATGGGACCCAGAGTCTTATACCAGACGGAGATGTAGGGTGCAGAAGCTGGCCGGCAGGAGTAGTGCGGAGAGTCAGACCAGGAAGGAACACTGGACCCGATGACTTGCGACCAGGACGGTACACTTGAGACCAGGACGAACACAGGAGCCGAGAACTTGAGACCGGGACGGAAACCCAGGAGTAGAGAACTCTAAACCAGGACGGCTTACCAGGAGTTGAGAACTTGAGACCAGGGCGGCTCACCAGGAGTTGAGAACTTGAGACCAAGACGGAACCCAGCAGCTGAGAACTTGAGACCAGGACGGCTCATCAGGAGTTGAGAACTTGAGACCAGGGCGGCTCACCAGGAGTTGAGAACTTGAGACCAAAACGGAATCCAGAAGCCGAGAACTTGAGACCAGGACGGCTCACCAGGAGTTGAGAACTTGAGACCAGGGCAGCTCACCAGGAGTTGAGAACTTGAGACCAAGACAGAACCCAGCAGCCAAGAACATGAAGCCAGGACTGAGCACAGGAGCCAAAGATAGAGACCACAGCGGAACACCGGAACCGGCGAACCCAAACTGCGGCCTGAGTTGGAACGGAGTCTCTAGCTGTGACTTAGCTGGAACAGTGTTTCAGTCTGAGGCTGGACTGGAACAGAGCTGAAGAAGAGTCTCTGGCAGTGACTGACATAAAGCTGAAGTAAAGTCTTGTGGCTGACTGAACAAAAAACAAAGCTGGAGCAAAGTCTTCTGGCTGACTGAACAAAAACGGAGCTGACACAGGATACTGACTGAAACTGAGCAGGAGTAGAACACTACGGACCGGCAACGAGAACAGACTGAGGTGGGTATATATAGAGGTGACAACAGGTGGAAATGAATCAGTGATAATTGCAGCCTGACAGGTGGAACCAATCAGGCTGCGCAGGGAAGAGAGAGAGGAAGGGAGGTTCAGCTTGCAGCCTACAAGCTGCATCCTGACATTGTTCATATTATTTTTTTGTGTTTTTATTTTTTGTGTGATCCCATGCCTAAAGTCTATGATTGCTAAGACTATGGGAAATGTAATATTTCAATATCAAATGCTTTCACAAATCCCTCTTGAAGAAATACAACCCGTAGTTTAAGTTTTCCCTTGTTAAATGCTTAACAAAATGACAGTCTCATTGAAAATGCAGAATGCAAGAAAAGAATACTTGAAGTAGGTTAAGTTAAGCTTTCAATTGTAAATAAAATTATTAACAGGAGGGATATGTTGGAGAAATATGAATGTAATAATTTTATTTTTATCAAGTTACAGGCTTTTGGTTTGTTTTAAGAGTTTGCTTTCAGGAAGGTTCTGTTGTTTTTAACCTTAGACAGGGAGAACAAATGGTCCTCCCAGATAAGGAATGCCTTGCCTTATCCAGCTGTGCATGAAGCTGGTGACTGATCACAATCCACAATAAAACTTGCTCCCTTCTTTGTTTTCAACCCCCATGTTGTAAATTCCTGAATCCTCCTGACCCAACCCTCCTGACCCTTTTTTGATGTGTGACAATAAAGGCAAAAGAACAGAGATGGCCCAGCGCAGACGATCCCAAACTGTCAGGGAGTAAAAGTCCTCTGCTTGGGTTTATCCTCTGTCCTCTTCTATAGAACAGTCTAAACTTGTGTTGTGTGCTTTTCGTTCTAGGATAAAAGGGGTTATATTTAATAACCCTAACATTGTCCTAGCTCCAAAAGGGCTCAAGAGGCTCCCATACAGGATCATAAAAGCAGATCTGATCAGTCCTCCACTACACATAAAAAAGAGGTCGGACTCTGCAAGCTAGTATTAGCGCATCTAACAAGGATCCTGAAGCTCCAGAGATTCCTGTTGCTGTTGAGCCGCAGACAGACAATATGTCTGATCAGATTAGCAGAGACCAGACTGTTGGGCAAAGGATCAGGGGCAGTATGCTGATGAGAGAGCAGGAAAAATCAAACCTATAGAGCAAAGATAAACTCAAGAACTGCTGGAGACATTTTTTAAAAGTAAGCTGATATATTAATTCTAATGTATGTCATCACCATTATTTTTAGATGAAGACTACTCCACCAGGGCCTGCAATGAATTTGCTAACTTCTTTACTAAGAAAATCCTAAAGATCAGAGGATTAGTTTGTACATACATATCAAGTTCAGTACCAAAGTTGTTTTGGTAATTTTTGGACCAATAGAGGAGAGATCAGCTTCAGCTAAAAAACACTGATCAGGCCTGAAATCTGGGAGTAGTGATGGACTCAGACCTGAACCTCCAAAAGAATTTAAAGACAGTTACAAGGTCGGCTTTCTATCACCTAAAGAACATTTCCAGGATTAAAGGCCTAATGCCTCAGAATGATCTGGAGAAACTAATCCATGTGTTTATTTTTAGTCAAATTGATTACTGCAATGGTGTTTTCACAGGTCTGCCTAAAAAGTGAATCAGACAGCTGCAGCCCATGTCCTCACTAAGACTAAGAAAGCAGAACACATCACCCCAGTTCTAAAGTCCTTACACTGGCTCACTGTATCTCAGAGAATAGACTTTAAATTACTTCTGTTAGTCTATAAATCCCTAAATGGATTAGCACCTAATTATTACTGAAGCGATGTCTGCTTTGAAGAATCTGCAACAAGCAATGTCCCAGGACGCTGTTCCTCTAAGTATGAACTTTCTCTCCTGGTTCTTTTCAGGATTGTGGTGGCATCTCTTACTGAAAATAATGACACCCATTAAATACATCATAGACTTGTTATCAGTCCATCAACCCTCCAGACCACTCAGGACTTCTGGCTCCAGTCTACTCTGCATACCTAGAACCAGAACCAAACACGGAGAAGCAGCATTTAGTTCCTATGCTCCACTTATCTGGTACAAACTTCCAGAAAACTGTAAAAGTGCGGAAAGCTTGAGTTTCTTTAAATCAAGATTAAAAACACATTTGTTTAGGACTGCCTTCAATTCAATACAATTCAATTTTATTTATATAGTGCCAATTCATGAAACATGTCATCTCGAGGCACTTTACAAAGTCAAAATCAGTCAGATTATACAGATTGGTCAAAAATTTCCTATATAAGGGAACCAGTTGATTGCTTCAAAGTCCCGACAAGCAGCATTCACTCCTGAAGAAGCGTAGAGCTACAGGAAGAGTCGTCTGCATTGTCCATGGCTTTGCAGCAATCCCTCATACTGAGCAAGTATGAAGCGACATTGCTCTAGTTAAATAGTTCTACTGAAACATCACTAGTTCAACTTTTTAGTCCAACTGTTTTTAATGTACTATTTTTGTTTCTACACTTTATTCCCTTTTATTCTGTTTTATTTTCATATATTTAAATCATGTAAAGCACTTTGCATTGTCTCTGTACTTAATTGTGCTATACAAATAAATTTGTCTTGCCTTGCCTTGTTGTCTTAATAACTATTAATATTAAAAATGTATACATTAACTAATGAAGTGAAATGTTCTCTGGCTCATGTTTTCTGCTTCTTTTTGCTTTAACTTTCAGCCTCCGCTATCTCCTATCCATGTCTATTCCTGTGTGTGATGGAAGTGGAGACAGCTTGTTTTTTTCTCCTCCAGTCGACTACACAAGTTCAGGTCTGATGACTTTTTTAATTTCACACTTTCTGTACACAGCTCATTACCTGATGGACAATTTGATATAAGGTATGCTTAAATATTTAAGTATGTAAGCAAAGACTCTGTGTATGGTCAGTCAATATATTGTGTTTTTGAATTTAGTAACATTTTTAGATTGATGGTAAGATAATATTGCTTAAGTGGCATGGGTTTGTTGAGGGCAGGCCCTCAGCCTCTCATTATGTCCACAAATCAGTTCCTCCAACAGATTGTATCATATAATCGACCTTTCAAGAAACAGACTACTCACTAAAAAGGGGACATTTATTAGCAAGCTAGGGTCTTTGTTGCCAGGTAGGTTTACCGTTAAAGCAACCCATCCTTCGTATGGCACCAAATCCCCATTTATTGCATGTATTTCCAGTTCATCTTCCTTTCTCAGTAGTTCAGTGAGTGACCTCATTTCAGGTATTAGCTTTTCCAGACCCAATCAATCAAGTTGACTTGAGCTCCAGTATCTAGTAGAGCCTGCACAGCTAAACCATTGAGCTGACACTGAATTAGAGCTTTTCTGCCAATATGTTTAGCCACTTGTTCATTTTTTTTTCAGACAACTTGGTTGTTGACTTGCAGTCCGTGTAATATCACTTCATTTTGCTGCATGTGTATTTATCAAGAGGTTATTTTGTGTCCTAAATTGAGCTATTGAGTTGGGGTGTAATCTCTGCTATTTCTCATTTTCTTCATTTGTTATTCTAATTATATGCAGGAATAACATTATGTTTATGTCCCCACCTCTGATAAACTGTGTGTTAGAAAACATATTTCACAGTTTGTTTGTCGCATTTAATACTAGCATCAGGGAGGTTTGAGGTAAAGCACATCCTTTGCTTGATGTCTCTGTACAAAGATTGTTGAGGTGTTTCATTGTCACATTATCTGGCACACATTAGCTCCTGAAATGGCTCAGTGCTATACTTTACCCTCAAGTGAGACTCCAATAATCATTTAAGTTCTGCCACAATCATATAATTTTTATTCATCAACATGTGTTTGAAATTGCCTGGTTTGATAATTCTGTGCACAGCTCAGATAATTTCTCTCAGAAAAATTACTTTGTATTCCTTCAATAATTTACTTCCTAACATTGCTGTCAGAAATATTCAATGAATGATCATCTATTTGTACTCCTTGAATTTTGAATTCTTCCTGATGAAGATAGAAAAGTTCTCTCATAGAAAAAAAAAGCATTTCAGCTGGCTGATAACTAACAACTGACCATGGCTTGTCGTTACTATTTATTGGGCCTTTGTTATGTGGGTTTGAGTGATGTGATGAGACTTGCTCTATTGTAGTTAAGTTGATATACTGTGCATGCTTTATACCAAGGTCTTCATAACTTACTAGCATTCTCTGTAACTCACTATTTGGTGGACAATTGGGCTATTATTAGTACTGATGTTTTCTGTTGCTAACGTAGTTTGATATGTATATACTGCAACTGCATCAGCTGTGTCACCAAAATGAGCATTCTTTGGGGAAGAGAGATGTGCAGCTGAGATTTCACAAGAGCAGTGCGTCAATAAAAATGCCCGTATACACACAATATCAATCCGATCCACCAAGGTAAGAACAAGGAAATAATTTAAAGTTAAATGAAGTAACACGTAAATATTAACAATTTTTTCATATTTCACAATAAAGCACACTGGAGAGGAGATTTTGACCAGCCTTGACAGCATAATGGGGAAGCAGAAAAGTTCCACAACCATGAACACACCATTAACAAAGCGTTCCCGTTACACTTCCACTATTTCTCCTGATAGGAGCTACAGCAATATTCTGGGACGTCCTTGTCATGTTTGGCTTAAGGTGTTTCGCCCACATGCAGAATACACTCCGGAAACAGGTAGATTAAGAGAAGGTTTATTGAAGTACAAGTACGCGGGGAGAGATTGTGCTGGAGGCCGGAACTCAGATGGGAAACAGGAGGACGGGAAACCGGACCAATCTAGAAGAATGAGAGGATCTGTTAACTGTTGGAGGGACAACGGGAGATGTGCTGCTGGACGTAAGCTTACCATGAGGTGGGGAAACCAGACCGGGGAGGAAATGACGAGGACTCGGGGATGGTCTGGTGGTGATGCCACAGGCGTCCGGGAGACCAGGGAGTGGAGGCAGGAACGGGTCCGAGCAGCACCGGGAGAACCAGGGATCCAGATCAGCTGGAGGAACCAGTTGCAGTTCGGCTGTGGCTGGGGTCCAGAGGTGGTGGCTGGTCTGGAGGAACCAGGATGAATCCACGAGAGAGGAACCGTCGAAGGAGTAACTGGTGGAGTCTGAAGGATGTTGGCTCGGACGATGGGCGTCTGGACACGAAGGGGAAACCTGGGAGACACAAAGGTAGGAATCTTAGTTTTTTACGAAACTTGATCTAAGCTAGAGGCCGAAGCTGGCTTGCATACCACGACAGTAACACTCTGGCATCCTCCCGCTGTCTGCGCGCTGTTCTTGTAGTGCTACCCGGTGCTGATCCATGACCCACAGAGGAAGACGTGGAGGGTCGAGAGGCGAGGAAGGCTTCAACAAGAGACTGGTCCGGGAGGGAGGAACCGGGGAGCCAGGACAGGTCCTCTGGACCGCGACCAACCCAATCTACGAGGTATTGGAAATCTCTACCTCGAGGACGGGAGGCCACGATCCGTTGGATCTGGCATCCATGATGATCCTTGGTGGGTGGAGGGGGTTCGGCCGGAGGGCACAAGGGACTGGACGTAACGGGCTTGATCTGAGACACATGGAAGGTGGGGTGCACACGGGAGTGGGACGGGAGATGAAGACGGACTGTGGTGGGGCTTATCACGGAGACGATTTCGTATGGGCCGGTGAATCGGGGAGACAACTTTTGGGAGGCGGCTCGGGAGGGAAGGTCGCGGGTTGACAGCCAGACATGTTGACCAGGGTGGTACGTGGGAGCTGGGACCCGCCGCTGGTCCGCAAAGCAGCGGTTCTGTTTGGCGGTTTCCCTGGAGGGCTTGAATGGTCTGGGTCCAAACTTGCTTGCAGCGGTTGATGTGGTCCTGAACGGAGGGAACGGTGATCTGGTGGTTGCTGTCCGTGAGCAGTGGGGGCTGATAACCAAGTGATACTTCGAAAGGAGAGAGGCCGGTAGTTGAGGAGACGTGGCTGTTATGTGCGTACTCGACCCAGGGGAGGTACTTACTCCATTCAGAAGGGTTCTTGGAAGTGAGGCAACGAAGGGCGGTCTCCAGCTCCTGGTTCATTCTCTCTGTCTGACCGTTGGTCTGGGGATGGTAGCCTGAAGTCAAGGTATACCGGGCCCCGAGGGCCGTGGCAAACTCCTTCCATAACCGAGATATAAACTGGGGACCACGGTCAGACAGGATTTCGCGGGGTATCCCATGGAGGCGGAAGACATGTCTTACCAGGAGCTGGGCCGTGAGAAGAGCGGAGGGGAGCTTGCGAAATGGGATGAGGTGGCAGGCCTTGGAGAACCGATCGATAACTGTGATCGGTGCTGCCCGGTGCTGATTCATGACCCACAGGTGTGTGTGCTTCGTCCGCCAATTAATCCCGAACACCTGTGGAGAAAAACAGCAGAACCGGCAGCAGGCTGCACGGCCCTGCTGGCTGAGTCCTGACAGTCCTACACAAGGAATTTCAAGCTCTGAGAGAGTCGCTGGAATACAGCCTGGAACAACTAGCTTCCGTCACTGTCATGGTTTTTTTTAAGGTATTTGGCCCACATGCAGATCACACTCGGGAGGCAAAGAGCAGTTTAAGATGTTTATTAAAGCACACAGTTGTACAAGGAGGTTTGCGGTGATAAACCCTCGACCGAGCAACACCGGAAGGAGACGTGAGACCGGGCTGGGGGAATCTGCAGGTAAGAGGTAGAGAGTTAGAAGGTGGCAAGAGAACGGAGGAGCAAGAACGTGATTACGGCTTAGGTGCTTACAGCGGAGCACAGGAACCGAGCAGAGGGGAATGGAGTGCAACGACGGGCTCAGCGGATGACTTCCATCAGATGACTGGTGGCTGGGCCGGTGGAGCTGAAGCGGGATCCGAGCAGCGGCGGTGGGAATAGTGATCCATGGACAGCTAAAGGAACCAGGTTGAAACGGTATGAGTCCTCAGCCCGACTTGGTAATACCAAGAGAATGTTGGAATGGAGCTGGAGTGTGGGACAGCATCTGATACGGGATCCAGAGCATGATGGCTTGACTTGGGGACATCAGAACACAAGCTTAGAGTGGAATCCAGGGCGTGAGGCGAACCTGAAGCACAGGAGACAAAGAATTAATGCAGGAAACGTGTGAGCTGTCAGAGACAGTGGCCAACTGAGGTGTACCACACTAGGTTAACACTCTGGCATCCTTCAGCTGTCCGCTTGCTGTTGAAATACCGCAGCCACACGCTGCCGAATGAGCCGCAGGTGTGTACCACGCCCACCTGCCAACTCGAGCGGAAAAGAGAAAGAGCAGAAAAAGCCTGCTGAGCCCTGACAGTCACAACCAAGAATGAATTGCTGAGGGAAGAAGTCAGGATGCTCACCGATGGGATGATTCAGCTGTCTGGTGAAAATAATAAGATGAAGGAATCCATTCTGGACATTCAAGCCCGAAGTATGAGAGATAACCTTGTCTTTGCTAGCATCTCATAACAGCAAGAGGAGGATGCAGAGGGTACAATCCATGAGTTCCTCCAGCAGCAGCTGAAACTCACGACTGATGAGGTAAAAAAAAAAATCACCTACCGCGTTCACCGGCTTGGGGGTAAGATGCCCGATAAAACCCAGCCTTGGCCAATTGTAGTTAAATTTCAGCATTACAAACAAAAAGAGCAGGTCAGAAGTCAGGGAGGAGAGCTGCAAAGAAACAAATTTCAGTGTCAATGACCAGTTTCCAAAAGAAAACCTTGATCAAAGGGGAGTATTATTCCCAATCAGTAAGAAATACATTTCTGTTGGCACCAGGGCTACAGTTGCTGTAGATAAGCTTTATATTAATGGTCAGCTGTTAAGGGATCAGAAGGTCACTCCGTGGCTTTATTAGCAGCACAAAAGGTGAATTTAAAGCATGTGACTTGTTAAAAGAGAATATAAATTAACACAGTGATACAATACACAGTGATTTAGATTTTTTTTTTTATGATTTTGATTTTTTTTTTTTAATGACAGTAGGACTCTAAAGTCTCAAGTGTTTAGGGGTAGGAGTTTATAAGTTCTCACTTCTTCCTACCCCATTTTGAGCATGATATGTTAACTGAAACAAAAATCTGTATTTTCTCTTCTTTCTTATGCACTTCTTGTTACTGTGCACTATTTTTATTTTTATATTTGTATCATGTTCATGTTCGAATAAATTTCATTTCGATTTCGAGTAATAAAAATATGCACAGCTCAGCAAGACATTAGCATGGTATGTTGGTTAGTCACAGCTGGGTTTCTGTGTTCTGGGTTGTAATCATTTTTCTTTCACCCCTTTTCACTCTCTGCACCTTCTTAATTATCTCTCTTTCTTATCTTATTCCTATGCTTCTTTCTTGTTGCTCAGACAACAGCATAAACTTTATATGATGTCAACTGGGTCTATGCATATATATTTCTATAGGGACATGCACTTTCCAACTTCAGCTTCTCACTCACACCTATTGTGAATCTAAGGTTTGTGACATGGAATAGGCATGGCTCTGGCCGAGAGGAAATGTTGAAGATTTTTAATGTTGAAGATTAAATGCAGATGTCGTATTGCAAAGTCATAAATCAGCTACAACTATGTTGTGCCATCAAAGCCATGAGGAGAAATCAGAATGAGTTGTAAGCAAAGGAATTTCAGACTCTTACGGGCACCAGGACTTTCCCCCTCAGCAGGGTGCCATGGCTGCTATAAAACCAAACTTTCCACAGATAATGGTTCTCATTTCTCCCTGTTTCGTTGGGACACCAATGGGGAGAAATTTGTCCTCTGCGGAGCGGAGGATCAGACTGGGCTCGAACAACTGCTGGCTGGATATCGAAGCTAAGTCTTCAGTCTTAACTTCTGCATCAGACGCCAGAGCAAAGAATACGTCCATGCCAAAATAGCTTTGTTTATTTTTTCTCAGTTGTTGCAGGAAAGCTGACTCGAGACGGCGCAAAGCGGTCTCCTTTCCTGACCAGGCAACGCTGAGAGCAAAATCTGGACTGAGCTCACCTGCGTGCAGGGGACTTGACAACGGCCGCGTTTCGGTTAGCTCAGAGCCCTCGCCCGCTGTTTCCTTCACTCAAAAAAAGGAACTTCGGAGGTTATAACATTAATAAAAGAATATCATGTACTTTTAACACAATAATTTCATGTTTCAAACGAGAACGTGATTAAGATAACATGATTCATTATAGTCAGACTGATCTTGTGCTGAAGACAACGAGCGAGATCACGCAAGATCACGCGAGATTATGGGAAATCACACAAGGCCACGCGAGATAATGGTTTTAGGTTCCCAGGAAAACTCCAGCTACAGTTATGAGACTATTAAAATTTATGTTTAATGTTATTAAGACTAAAATTTCCTGGGAGCCACAATGTTGCTGTGTTTGGTCACATTTCTAATTGATATACTCAAGTCAGTGGCTAACATGTGCTAACATCACATGTGAAGGTTAGCTGGCAATTAATCAGCGTTTCTCTACCATTTGCACCATTTTCTGCTTTTTCCATGCTTCTGTCACATTATTTCATGTTTTTTAGTTTAAGCGGGTAAAGTTAAGGCAGCTAGCTTTTTGTGATATAATTGGTAAGTGTAAATTTATCGCCGCACCATATGTTAGGTCCATTTTGTGAAAACAAAGCTGCTGCCAAGAGACACAAACGGACCCCAGAAATGTCACAGTTTTGCTCTTCTAAGGTGACTAAAGCTCCCTGGAGGTTTAGTGGGTTTTAAACTCGGGGTTCCAACACCAGTTTATTTAAAAAATATGTATTTTATTTCAGTAATGTTATGGAGGTAAATGCAGAGTGGACATTGGATACACAGATACTTTTGTACTTTTATATCGTGATACAGATTCTTAATTTATTAGGGTAACAAAAAGTTTTATATTTGAGTCGATGAAACCTGCAGAAACCTTTGCTGTCAGAGCTTTGTTAAATGTGCCCGCAATGTCCGCATAAATATACCCATTAGCAATGGATTTGTAATATGTTTTTTTCTTCTGGCTGATATACTCAGTGGATTGTCCATTATTCCTACTACTCCACGAACAGACTTGAGCTATCTTTTTTTAACATACATATTCTTATGCTCTAAAGATGTAATTTGTTGTTGTACTTGTTTTTCCCTGAATAATTTTGGTTAAAATTAAATGTTGAGGTTTTTTTGTTTTGATTTTATGTGCTCATTTTGTTCTACTTTACTATTGCTTTCTACCATGTTCAACTGTTTTACACATACATGCTTGCATGTGTCCAGTGGTTATATTCATGATACATTCAAGAGACTTGAACTATGGGTTTGAATACAACTCTGCTCAGGTTCAATTACAAATTTTAATGGTTGAAATTGTATCTGATCTCTTTCAGAACATCACCTGTCTGTTATCCACCTGCATGAGTACTGGTGAAGGGGGTCATTGGCCATCAAGTTTTAGATTTCAGTGGCTAATAGTAAGTTTTGCCAGGTCAAGTGTTGCAGCACTTATTATTCTAGGGTTCAGTTAAACTTGTATTTGTCCAGTTTCTTTATTTGCGGTGGGGTGTGGAACTGTAAGGAGTGTAGTCTCTCACTGTCTAGTACATATGAGCTGCTAAAACATTTTAGACTTCAACACCAGCATATGCAACGTTACCCATGCCTAATATAGACTGGTTACCAATGTTTCAACAGCACCTCTGGTTGTTTTGAAAAAAGAAATTGCCCAGACTATTAAGAAGAAATTCCCTGGTACAACTGCAGTTCATCTTTTCAAGTGTGTGTCAAACAAAGGTGTTAATTTCAGAAAGGGAATGGTAGTTACTCATGGGAATAAAAGTGGACTTCCTGACTTTGGAGAGATTCTTCAAATTTGTATTGTTCAGGGGAGACTGTGTTTCATAGTGAAAAAGTTTTATAGGTGGTACAGAGAGCATTTCAGACCTTTGAGCTAGTGCAAACCAGAGAAACTGTTGTGTTAGAACTTTGTGAACTGGCCGATGACTACCCTTTGGCAGACTACTTTGTTGGTCCTCTGAGACTGGTGAAATTAAAAAGACACATAAATACTAGGTATGTTTTCTTTTAACAATGATTGTGTTCTCAATTTACTTGTTATTTCTGGGGGTGGAGACTTCATAATGCTGCATTTCTGTCCAAGCTGTTGTTTCATATACAACAATGAAAAAACAACCTTTTTTCAGCTTCAGACCAAAGCAACATCCAAGAAAGTTAAATACACCAGTGCTTTTCTTTAGGTCATTCTTCTCTTTTTGTTTTCTGCTGTTTTCTTTTGAATTACCTATTTCTGAACCAGCTGGTAATAGTAGTTTTAGTGCTGCTCTGGTGGTGTTGCTTTCATCCAGTTCGGATGATCATGGCTCATTCATTTGATTGTAAATGGAAAAGTGTTAACTTATGTGGCATTATCAGGTAATCACAATTCTCCAATTTATATCAGCCTTTTTTAATCAGCATGGCAATCCTCATGTTTGTACTCTTTTAAATATCAATGAAAATTAATCTGGTCAGCTCTTCCTCCTTGTCAAGGTTTAGTTATGTTCTGGCCTCATTTATTGTTAGTTTTCAGTTTCCTCCTCCCCCTTACTTAGCTCTCCTTCACTCTGCAGTCAGTCACACCTGTTGGTCATTAATCAGTCAGACTCACTTCACCTGCCAGCCTCCCTACTTTAGATTTCCTCTGCTTTCACTCCTCTGCCGGTCCGTCGTCAGACAACACTCTGTCCTCGCCTGTCTGCCTGGTTTGCTCCTGCTAGCTGTTTGTTTCCTGCCTCAGTTTTACCATGTTAGTCTCTGCCTGCTGCTGGATCTATCCTGTCTCCCCTCTGAACCTCAGGAGGAGCTTCTAATCCTGTTGTGACTCTTCCTGCAAGTATTCACCCTGCCTTGCTGCTATCCTACTGTGGTTCTGGTCTACTAGTATTCATTCTGCCCAGCTGTTATCCTGCTGTCATTCTGGCCTACAAGTATTCATCCCACCTAGCAGCTATCTTGTGAACATTCTGGCCTACAAGTATTCATCCTGCCTAGTTGCTATCCTGCTGTCAACCTGGCCTACAAGTATTTGTCCAGCCATTCTATATATTATGTTGTGACTCTGACCAGCAAGTATTCATCCAGCCAAGCATATCCTGTTTTAAATCTGACCAGCAAGTATTCTTCCTGCCGTGCTGTGGATCCTGCTACTGTGCTCTGGTTCTCTCTCTGCCGTGCTGTGGATCCTGCTACTGGGTTCTGGTTCCCTCTCTGCCGTGCTGTGGATCCTACTGCTGTACTCTGGTCCCGAAGTACACCCTCTGCCGTGTTTCTGGTCCTGCTTGCCAGCTCCTGCACACATCTACACCTCTGCTCCAGTTCAGTCCTGCACCTCTGGTTCCACCTGCCATTGTTCATCTTTCTTACAATAAACTCTCTGTTTTAGCTCTGTGTGTGCGTGCTCTGTCCGGGTTCATCCAAGAACAAATCATGACAAATCTTTGCTTTTAATTTAATCATCTTTCCTTATTCAGGGACATGTGAAATGGCTCTTCCAGTGAAACTACGTATCATTCTTGGAGAAAACAACTCACAGAGACAGATCCTTCCGGATGGGATGCCAGAAGCTGTCAATGGACTCATACAGGAAATTAAGAGAAAGTGCGGAGTAGATGGGGACTTTAGACTTCAATTCATGGATGTCGAGTTTGGGAATTAATTCACCAACTTGGTCTCAATGTCAGACATCCAAGACAAAAGCTCCATTAAGGTCATCTTTAACTCTGCACCAGCCCCGCCTAATGAAACCCCTGCCCTTCCCTACTCAGCTGATGCAATCCAGCCCACTGGACGACTCCTCATCTGTTTTATGTGCTTCTAGCTCATGTGATACAGACATATTGTCTTCTCCTGAGTCCACCTCTTTGACATCCGCTGCTTTCAAAAGCACTGGAGTTGTGCAATCCTGATACGAAACTTAAATCTGCGATTCTTGATAGCTTAGCTGACACAATCGTCCAGTACAAAGTGTACCTCTCTGACAGGGAGTTTAAAGAGGTGGGAGAAGCTCTGGTAACTACTCATCCATGTTTGAAGGAGCCAGGTTCAGTGACTGGTTATGGTGGATGGAAGACAAGCCTGAAACATAAACTAGCCAACTACCGTACAAAACTCAGACGCCTTGGATGTCCTGAAGTTGCTGTGAATGCCTCGAAACACAAACTGTCATGGTGCAGCCTTGCCTGCTGCACCATGGACATTACATGGCACTCTCCACCTTTCATGCACCTCCTGATTCTATGCTCCAGTAATCACAAACACATGTCAGCCTTAATCAAATCCGGACTCTGTACACCTGTCTATCCACCTACTTAAGGACTGCTCAGTCACCCTGCCTTTGCTGGTTTGTGGTTATTCTCTCTTGGATTTCTCTCAGCCTTCATCCTGCAAGCAACCTCTCTGCTGTCGGTCAGTTCTCCAGTTACCCCAGCGCTCCTAGTAACCTGTCTGCCAGCTCCTGACTTCATCATTCATCTGCTCAGTTCGGTAAAAGACTTTGGTTTAATCTCATCCACTACTCATCTCTGTTCAATATACCTTTTACACAAAGCTCTGTGTGTGGCTGTTTTCGGTTTCTACAAACCAGAACGTGACAGCACGAACCAGCCAAGTGAACCCGAAACCTGCACAGAGCTTTGCTGCAGGAGCTGGCAAAATGGATCCTGCCCTGTCCTCGGACAGCAGCGCAGCAGAGCACATTCTCCAGGAGAATGCGAGCCTCCTCATGGAACAGGTTTAAGATTGTCTGGATATGATTGCCACGCTCAGTCCACCTTCGAGGCGGGTGTGTTGGGTGGCTCAGGTGCGGAACCTGCTGTAGAGTAAACCGGAGCTCTTAGTAATAATAATCTAATAATAATACCATCTTTATTGTCATTGAAACATACATTGAAACATACATTACAACGAAATTTGTTCTCTGCTTTTAACCCATTCCCTAGGGGACCAGTGGGCTGCCATGTGCGGCACCCGGGGAGCAATCTGTGCAGGCGCTGGGGATCGAACCAGGTACTTCCATCCTTCTCTGAGTGCAAGCGCACTGCTCTAACCACTAGGCCAACACTCCTCCCATTATTCGAATTCTCAGGGGTGTACGAAGAGCTCGACTGGAATCAACAGGGTGCAGTTACCCAGTTCTTCAGCAGGCCACTTCCACCCAGACCTCCGCCCTCCAGCCCCATCCATCTCGTCAGCCTTTTTTGTGGCGCTGCTGATTCGGCCTCCTCTACGTCAGCGGTCCTTGCTGCACCAGTCGCTGCAGCTGCTGCTGAGTCCGCCACTGTTCCAGCCATGGATCCAGCCTCTGCCCCTCTCGCTGTTGAAGCTCCTGCCACTGCTGTCTCTGCTGCAGCTCCCGCTGCCTCATCGCCACCCGGCCCCTCCCGGCGCAGACGCCGGGTCCGCCGGGAGGGGCCCCCGAAGGCCAGCCAGACGCTACTGCTGCAGCCGCACCAGCTGAAGCTGAAGTCACCTCTCTTCCCCTGGTGAGTCAGTCCGACGGCGTTGTGGCTGCCCCCGCAAACCAGAGCAGAAGCTATCTTGTTCCTCGTCAGCTTTGTCACCACCTCCATGCCACTCAGCTGGCTCCCCGGGTGAAGTCTTCAGCCGCTGCTCGAAGGTCCACGCCTCGTCCAGCCAAAGCGCCCCAGATCCATGAGACCCAGCTGTGGGACTTCTTTTACGGGGATAGGGATGACCTGCTTCCCTATCGGGCCACACCAACATCAGAGGCTGAGGTTTCCGGAACCCCACCACCGGCTTCATCAGACAGCCCTGTCTCTGCTCAGACCGCAGCAAAAGATTCTGTTCCTGCTCAGACCGCAGCAAAAGACTCTGTTCCGGCTCAGACCGCAGCAAAAGACTGCATGCCGAGCACGCCAGTTTGGCGTCCGACGCGGGTTGTGAGCACGGCAGTCCGGCGTCCGACTCGGACCTCGAGCATGCCAGTCCGGCGTCCGACGCGGGTTCGCCGCCTGCCGTCGACCTGTGGACCCAGGCGGGTCCGCCGCCTCTTGAACATTGTAGCCCGGGGCCGCTTGAACCCTGTAGCCCAGGGCCCCTTGTAGCCAGTAGCCTGGGGCCTCTTGTAGCCAGTAGCCCGGGGCCTTCTGAAGCCTGTAGCCAGCCGTTTCGTGAAGCCTTTAGCCAGCCGTTTCCTGAAGCCTGTAGCCAGGCTTCTCCTGAAGCCTGTAGCCAGGGTCCTCCTGTAGCCAGTAGCCGGGGTCCTCCTGAAGCCGGTAGTCCGGGTCCTCCTGAAGTTTGTAGCCTGGTACCTCCTGAATCTTGTAGCCCAATGCCTCCAGATTCCTGTAGCCCAGGGCCTCCTAGATTTTTTAGCCCAGTGCCACCTGTTTCCAGTCTCCAGGCGCCTTCCAAAGCCTATAGCCAGGTGTTTCCTGTAGCCTGTAGCCCGTGGCTGTCCGTAGCCTTCTGCCCGGTGCCTCTTGAACCCTGTAGCCCATGGCTGTCTGTAGCATTTGGCCCAGGACCTCCTGAACCCTGTAGCCTGGGTCCCCCTGGAGCCAGCAGCCCGGCGCCGCCAGTGTCCTGTAGCTCGGTGTCCTGTAGCTCGGTGTCCTGTAGCTTGGTGTCCTGTAGCTCGGTGTCCTGTAGCTCGGTGCCCTCTGTAGCCAGTAATTTGACACCTCCTGAGCCCTGTAGCTTGGCACCTCCTGAACCCTGTAGCTCGGCGCTGGTATTAGTCAGTAGCCCCGTGCTGTCCAGGGCCCTCTTCCGCTGCTTGCCACAACAGACGCTGCTGCTGCCTCGTCGGCGTCGCCCACCGCGACGCCCGCACTTAGCTCTGCTTCACCGGGGTCGCCCACTGCGACTCCTTGAGGTTTCGATCGGGCGATGTTGCTCCGCCGTCTGCCACGTCCTGGCCGTCCTCCACGACCACTCTATATGGCCTAGCTGCTGCCGGTCTCCTAGCAGCTGTCACTGCCTGTGCCCATAAGGCCCCAGTGCTCTCTAGTTTCATTTGTTCTAGTTCTCCCTTAGTTCTTGAGTTGTTTAGCACCCCATAGTTTTTATTTAGCACGCGTTTATTTTTTAGTTGTTTTTCACCCCTTAGTTTTGTAGTTACTTGGCATTCCTTAGTTTTAGAGTTATTCAGCGGTTCTTAGTTTTCCTAGTTCTTTAGTTTTTGAGTTATCTTAGTGTTCTTTTATGTTGGGTGTTATCATAGTGCTTGCTAGTGCTCCTATGTTATGTTAGATTACCTTTGTTTCCCTGGCATGTTTGGACGCCCTCTGTTCCCTGGCATTTTAGATTTTCTCTGGTTCCTGGTATTTGATAAATCTGTTTCCCTGGTGTTATAGAGATTCCTGTTTCCGAACACCCTGGCGTTTTCCTTACGCTCCAGCATTTTCCCCGGCATTGTTATACACCTGTTTTCCCCCGGCGTTTTCCTTTGCCCACTAGTTCCCCCAGCGTTTCCTAGGTTTTTGACTGCCACCATAGTTTAGATGCTTTCTTGTTTGCCTACGTTTTCTTCTTTATTTTGGTTTGCCCTGGTTGGGAAGTTTTGGTTTTGACTCTGAACACAAACCTGAGTCCAATTGCAGTCCTGCACATAGTGTAAAGAAGCCAAGGAAAGCCGAAGTAAATTACTGCCCCAACTATCCAGTCGGTGAAACATCTGAGACACTGGAAGAGTTAAGAGTGATGTTCCTCTCAGAAATAAAAAAGGAAAACAATAAGCAGAAGTTGACAGAAATGATGGACAAGAGCTTTGCACTGAGAAGACAAGACGTAGTTTGTGAGGCCCCATGATAGCTGATTTCAAAATGATGTGGACAGCTCTCTTCCATCCACGTGAGGTAAGTGGATGAATGTGTATTAGGAAATGCATGCAGTGTTTCAAAATATATATTCATAAGCTTCAGACAAGTTCCTTAAACTGATGTGGATTTAATGAAAGCCAACAATTGCAGCCTTAGTTGGCCTTCTGGCCAAAGAAGCTCATGTATAGATAAATACATGTGCTATGAATCCATGTCTCTTAAACAGAACTGATATTTCATGTACCAAAAATTATGGTACCATGTCAAACTGAGTTTTGTCTGTCTGTTTTTATAGATGAGTGCAGAGTTTCAGAGAGTCACAACCATCCATTTGGAGTCCAAATTCTTCTCTGTGCTTGATGGTGTTTCTGCAAACCTAATGAGGCCATATGCAAAGAAAGGGGGAGTTCAGGGGAAAAAAATCAAGATCATGGCACCCATAACCCAGGTGTGATGCCATTGTAAAAGTAGCACTGAAAACTACTTTATTATAGAAATGACTCTGAGCATCACATACTTCATTTAATTAGAAGGATATAAACTGTGTTGAAAATTGTCTACTTTTCACATATTTCAAACATAAATGTGTCTTAGGTGAAATATTTATGTCTTTATTTTAACATCTAACAGCTTCAATAAGATGTTTAAATAAAATGTTAAACTTCATTTTAGTCATGGCACGATGAAAGGAGCATAACAATTTTAAAGATATTTCAAATAGACTGCAAGTCACTGATCACTTTTGATGGTTGTTGTGATTTCCTTTGAATTTAGTTAAATTTTCAAGTGTGTGAACCTATACTGCTAGTTTATTGAGATTGTTCTCATTGTTTTGTGATCTGCATATTTAGGAAACCACTGCTGAAATCAGATGAGAGTGCATCATCAAAGGTTTGTGTCCGTACCTTAATGAGGATCCAGAGAAGCTAGTGAAAGAGTACATGGTATGTTTAATTTATCTTTGTGTTTCTAATAGAGGTGATTACAGTATTAGTCAATTGGACTTCCTGTGTATTACTAATCAATTTAAAATAAGAGATGATCATTAAAACTCTTCTTCTTTCACTTAGATAATTTTAATTTCAATTTATCTAAACCGCCACCTACCCACATGTTACTCAAAATTTAATTATTTGCTGTTGTTGAGTCACTTGAAGTGGGAAGGTATAAACACTGACTAGTGGAATGTTTTTAGATTTATCTAAAAGAAAAGGAGAATTAGTAGTTGTCAGGTATTGTTCTGATGACCCGAACACACTACACACAGGAGGTAGAAATCTTTGTGAGTTTATTGAAAGAGATGGTTGTTAGATGATGAGACCAGAGAGACAAGACTGCATGGGAATAGGGGTGTAGATGATGGCAGGAGCTGACGGCCTGGAGCGAGAGTCCATTAAAATCAAGGTGGCTGGGAAGCTCAGTGCTGCATAGCTAGCAGACCCTGTGGCAACACCAGGGCAACAGATCAGAACTCCAGGGCGGCTAGTCAGGTTAGCAATTCTCTGGAGACACCAGGACACAGAGCAGAACTTCTCCAGAAACAAACAGTAGAGTGAAGAGTCTTTAGAGAGACTGGCAGGACTAACCTTAAGCAAAAAACAAATCTTCCAAGGCAAAACGGGGACTGGCATGGAGAGGTGGAAAACAGAAGGCGCACCAGCACTACAGTCAAACCAAACTGATCGAACCAGGGTGGGTGGAGGGTGGTATGAATGGCGGGCTAAAAATCAAACAAAAAACTACCCACTCAGGGCGATCCAAAACAAAATAAAAAATGTAAGCGGACTAAAGGGGTTTCTAACAACCCCTGGTAGGCAAAACAAAAAGCGTCTAACAGACGCTGACAGGCGAACATCGCCACAAGGCTAACGGGCAAGACCAGACGTACAAATGCTAGAGGGAAGGAATAGGCGCGCTAAAGCTGGAGGGAAGAACAGGCGTACGACAACGCCAGAGGGAAGAACAGGCGTACGACAACGCCAGAGGAAAGAACAGGCGTACGACAACGCCAGAGGGAAGAACGGGCATATGACAACGCCAGAGGGAAGAACAGGCGTAAGACAACGCCAGAGGAAAGAACAGGCGTACGACTAAGCCAGAGGGAATAACGGGCGTACGACAACGCCAGAGGGAAGAACGAGCGTACGACAACGCCAGAGGGAAGAACGGGCATACGACAACGCCGGAGGGAAGAACGGGCGTACGACAACGCCGGAGGGAAGAACGGGCGTACGACAACGCCGGAGGGAAGAATGGGCGTACGACAACGCCGGAGGGAAGAACGGGCGTACAACAACGCCAAAGGGAAGGAACGGGCGCACGACAGCGCCAAAGGGAAGGAACGGGCGCAAGACGCCGCCAAAGGGAAGGAACGGGCGCAAGACGCCGCCAAAGGGAAGGAACGGGCGCAAGACGCCGCCAAAAGGGGAACCCTCCGGGGGGTGAGGGAAACGTCGGGGCACAAGGGAAGTAGGAACGTCTAAACGCCAGGGAACAAAAACAGAGGGCGTACTAACACGCCCGGGAACCGAGAACAGAGGGCGTCCTAACACGCCAGGGAACTAGGAGATCAAAACACAACTAAGGAAGCTCGAACCAGCCAAAGCTAAGGAGCATGAAACAGCTCAGAACCAGGGGTCAGAAGTCTAAATGAGCGCTATGACCTAAGGAGCGCTGGAACCCAAGAGCACAGGACAAAAATAAAGCGCAACACAACAAAATAAAGAATCAAACCAAGAACTAGAAACTAAAGGCAAAACCAGAAAACTAGGGCAGGCATAACACAAAAGAAAAACTAAAGCAAAAAACACTAAATCAAAATAACACTAAAGCAGAATATGAGACTAAAGCTAAAATGAGAAGGCAAAGCAAAGCTAGAAAACTAAGGCAAAATCTAGAATCCTAAAACAGAGCAGGGAAAAAAACCAAAACAGAAACTAAGAACTCTAAGAAAATAAAGAACCCCCTAAATAATTATAAACTGAGGAATTCTAAATAGCTCCTGACTAAGGCCAACTCTTAACAAAATAAATTTAAGGCACTGACCTTAAGGGCCCAGGCAAGACGGCTGCTAAGCCAAAAAAAGAATCCTTGCGGAAGTTGTCCTGGACGAGGCAGGCGGCGGAGCAACAATGCCCGACTAAAATCTCGGGTAGGGCGGCCCCGACGAGGCAGAACCTGATTGCACAGATACCACAGTCGGCGGATCTGGCCGGACAGGAAAGTCCCAGGCGAGCGTCGTGGAAGGACGACCACGACGAGGCAGAGTCAGAAGGTGCGGGGACTGCAATCTGCGGCTCTGGCCAAACAAAAAAGGTCTGAGATGAACGTCGTGGAGGTCGACCACGGCGAGGCAGAGTCAAGCGGCTCAGAGTCCGCATTCGGCGGCTCCAGCCGAACAGGAAAGTCAGAGTCGGGCGCCGTGGTGGACGGCTCCAACGAGCCAAAGTCGTGCGGCTCGGAGTCCGCAATCTGCAGCTCCGGCCAAACAGGAAGGTCAAAGGTGGGCGCCATTGTGGATGGCCCCGACGAGGCAAAGTCGAGCGGCTCGGAGCCCGCAGTCGACGGCTCCAGCCGAGCAGGAAAGTCAGAGGCGGTCGACCCTGGCCAGAAGAACAGGGAGCGGGAGTTACATCACCTGAGGACCCGGACTGCTGCGAAGAAACTCCCTCGGCGACTTCGAGCTGACACAGAGCAACTCCGTCGCAGTTTCGGACGGCGACGAAACAAATCCCTCGACGGCCACGGACGGAGGCAAAACAAATTCCTCTGCGGCTTCAGGGAGCGGTGCTCTGCCTCCTCCTGGACCCGCTCGTGGAACTTGGACAGAGGCAAGTCCTCCTGGACCCCCTCTTGAGGCGTGGGCGGAGGCAGGTCCTCCTGGATCCCCTCGTGGGACGTGGGCTGAGGCAGAGCAGCTCCCTCGGAGGCCTCGGGCTGAGGCAGAGCAACTCCCTCGGAGGCCTCGGGCTGATCCTTCTCCTCGGCGGCCGGCAGAGCGGGACGGGATCTTTCGGCGGCCTTGGATGGCGGCGGAACAGAAGCTGTCTCAGAAGCAGCCGCAGACCAGCAGGGGAGAAGATCGTTCCGGTCACCATAATATGAGTCAGTAGTATTGATATAGTTACAGTTATGGTTAATTGTGTTTAAAATGAGGATTTTTAGGTGAGTTAATCTCCATAAAAAAGACCTTTGGCCTGTTTTATTAAGGCTTTTTATTCTATTAGCACTGAAATATTAAGTAACTTCTCCTCAGCAGGTTAGTACTGATCTCTTCGGAAATAACTGCACCACACACTATCATAGCACTTCCTCCATCCAGAAAACAAGACAGGTTTAGCATGTATAAGATATAAGTCAGGGCTTTGTACTTGCCCATAAGTATGACTGGTTTTGAATGACAGTCTATGTGGTGGATCTGTAATGAATTGTATCTGGAGAACCCAAATGTTAGCCGGACACAGAGCTGAAGCTTAAAAAAGGGGTTTATTAACAAAAAGGTCCAGGAGACAAAAGAACTGGCTTCAGGCAAACAACAAAGCAAACTCCAAAAACAGACGAGCCGAAAGCTAAACAGGCAAACGGGCAGGCAGGCTAAACTAAAACAGTCAAGGGAAAAGTACTCTTACCGGGGAACTTGCACATGAGGATAACACGAGACGTCATGGCAACAAACAGAAAACTAAAGCGTGCTTAAATAGGCGAACAGAACAGGAGAGCAGGGCGGGACTAATTAACCAAACAGGTGGAAATGATAAAAGGAGCACACAGACTAATAAACCTAAGGTACAAAGCAAGACACAGACACTAGCTGGAATAAAAACTAATAAAGACTAAAACCGACTAAGGATAAATCCAATACAAAACAAGAAAACAGAAATAAAACCTAAGACAGAAAAGTGGCTAAACTGAAAGAAAATAACCTGAACCACAACAGAACGTTACAGAGCCCCTCCCTCAAGGGCGGATTCTAGACGCCCTTAACCGTTTCTAAAAGTACAAAGAAAACAAAAAGAAAGTCCGACCGGGCGGGTGGAGGGGGCTACAGGCTGGAGGGTCAGAATCTGAAAAAGGAAAGCAATATCAAAAATACAAGTTCCTCAACAAAAAACAACCCTCAAAGGGTGGATCAAAACAAACAGTCTCTCAGCAAAAACAAGAGTCTGATGGACTTCCAGGAGGACGGCCCCGGCGTGATAGGTTCTCCGGCGGACGTCCCGGCGGAAGGCCCAGACGTGACAGGTTCTCCGGCGGTCGTCCCGGCGGACGGCCCAGACGTGACAGGTTCTCCGGCGGTCGTCCCGGCAGACGGCCCAGACGTGACAGGTTCTCCGGCGGTCGTTCCGCCGGACGGCCCTGGCGTGACAGGTTCTCCGGCGGTCGTTCCGGCGGACGGCCCCGGCGTGACAGGTTCTCCGGCGGCCGTCGCCGGAACTGGGCGACAGGAGGCCGGCAGCGGAGCAGGGCGACCGGAGGCCGGCGGCGGAGCAGGAATCTCGGAGGCCGGCGGCGCGGCAGGACCCTCAGAGACCATTGGCGGGGCCTGAAGAGGGAGAGAATAGAACCTGGCGGCGGACTACAGGGTACGGAAGGCGCCTGACTACAGGGTGCGGAAGGCGCCAGACTACAGGGCGCGGAAGGCGCCAGACTACAAGGCGCGGAAGGTGCCAGACTACCGGCTGGGGGAGGCGGCGCCTGGTTACTGGCTACAGGCGTCGGTGCCTGGTCACTGGCTACAGGCGTCGGCGCCTGGCTACAGGCGACCGAAGAGGGGGCCTGACTACAGGCGACTGAAGAAAGAGCCTGGCTACAGGCAACTGAGGAAAGAGCCTGGCTACAGGCGACTGAGGAAAGAGCCTGGCTACAGGCGACTGAAGAAAGAGCCTGGCTACAGGCGACTGAAGAAAAAGCCTGGCTACAGGCGACTGAAGAAAGAGCCTGGCTACAGGCGACTGAAGAAAGAGCCTGGCTACAGGCGACTGAAGAAAGAGCCTGGCTACAGGCGACTAACGAGGGAGCCTGGCTACAGGCGACTGAAGGGGGAGCCTGGCTACAGGCGACCAAAGGGGGAGCCTGGCTACAGACAACTGAAGGGGGAGCCTGGCTACAGGCAGCTAAGGTGGGAGCCTGGCAACAGGCTGCTAAGGTGGGAGCCTGGCTACAGGCTGCTAAGGTGGGAGCCTGGCTACAGGCTGCTAAGGTGGGAGCCTGGCAACAGGCTGCTAAGGTGGCCACAGGACTACAGACTACAGAGGCCACAGGGCTACAGACTACAGAGGCCACAGGGCTACAGACTACAGAGGCCACAGGGCTACAGGCTTCAGGAGGCCCCGGGCTACAGGCTTCAGGAGGCCTCGGGCTACAGGCTTCAGGAGGCCCCGGGCTACAGGCTTCAGGAGCCAAAGTCAGACCCTTTGCCACCAGGAGTCTTAGGATCACCTCCTGGAGGGTCTCAGAAAGAAACATCCAATAAAGTCTCTCCCAGAGTTGGCTGTCCATGAGGGCAAAAAGGGGTCTGGGCTTATACACAACATCGAGAGGCTCAAAGTCTCCAGGGGACCACAGTTGTTGCATCCTCTTCGGAGGCCCGGGGTGTCCGAAGAACGAAGGATCCACCTGAGTCCCCGCATCACAGTTCAGCGATGGACCCCACTGTGTTGCCACATCAGACATCTGCGACGGACCCCTCTGGGTTCCCACGTCGGACGTCTGCGACGGACCCCTCTGGGTTCCCACGTCGGACGTCTGCGACAGACCCCTCTGGGTTCCCACGTCGGACGTCTGCGACGGACCCCCCTGGGTTCCCACGTCAGACGTCTGCGACGGACCCCCCTGGGTTCCCACGTCGGACGTCTGCGACGGACCCCTCTGGGTTCCCACGTCGGACGTCTGCGACGGACCCCCCTGGGTTCCCACGTCGGACGTCTGCGGCAGCAGGTTCTGTTGGACCCCCTCCTGTGACTTGGGTGAAGCCAAGTCCTCCTGGACCAACTCTCGGAACTTGGGCTTGACGTGAGCCGAGGGGTTGGCCAGACCCCCGGAGACAGACTCAGGAGCCGAGGCGTCGGCCGGACCCTCGGAGACAAACTCAGGAGCCGAGGCGTTGGCCGGACCCTCGGAGACAGACTCAGGAGCCGGGGCGTCGGCCAGACCCTCGGGGACAGACTCGGGTCGGCTGTAAAAAGCCTGTAGTGCAGTTCTATAATGACCCTCCACCTCCTTTAATTTGGCCTCCAGATCAGCCGAATAGTGGCTGAAAAGGGCCTCCCTAAGACGTTTAATTAAGGGAGCATAAGTCTTCAACTTATCTTCCAGTGACTTGTAGCCAGCGTCTGAGGCGTCAGTAGGTGGAGCTGTAGGTGAGTCGGAAGCAGGAAGTGGAGAACCCCGATCTACTGAACCGGAAGTGGCTGGAGGAAGGGTGGGGGCGGCCGACCAGGAAGAGGACTGAGGCAAAACGGCCAATCGAGGCTGAACTGGCTCGGCTGATCGCTGCTCTGAACAGCTGGAGGGCTTGTCAACAAGCCGCCGTCTTCTTCTCCGGCGGCGGGATGGCGGGCCTAGCGGGGATGCCGACTCCTCCCGACGGGACAGAACCGCCAGCGAAGATTTATTCGCCTCCACGTCAGGAGGGGGAAACGGGACCGACTCTGGGAATAAGTCGGGACGGAGCTCCCAGATCATCTCGGCATCGACCTCCAGAAAAAAGTCCGGATCTGGGATGAACGGCGATGAGGCGGATTGACTGGGTAAGTCCAGTGAACTACTGCTTAGAGGGAAAAAAAGGAAAAAAAGAAAGAAAAAAAGAGAAAAAAAAAAAAAAAAAGAACTACTGCTTAGAGTGTGGGAGGTGAGTGGAGCGCCAGTCTGAGTGAGCTTAGCTCCTCCAGAAAGGAGAGAACGTGTCGGCTTTGGGTTCATGTTGTGGCCAGGACGTAATGTAATGAATTGTATCTGGAGAACCCAAATGTTAGCCGAACACAGAGCTGAAGCTTAAAAAAGGGGTTTATTAACAAAAAGGCCCAGGAGACAAAAGAACTGGCTTCAGGCAAACAACAAAGCAAACTCCAAAAACAGACGAGCCGAAAGCTAAAAGGGCAAACGGGCAGGCAGGCTAAACTAAAACAGTCAAGGGAAAAGTACTCTTACCGGGGAACTTGCACATGAGGATAACACGAGATGTCCTGGCAACAAACAGAAAACTAAAGCGGGCTCAAATAGGCGAACAGAACAGGAGAGCAGGGCGGGACTAATTAACCAAACAGGTGGAAATGATAAAAGGAGCACACAGACTAATAAACCTAAGGTACAAAGCAAGACACAGACACTAGCTGGAATAAAAACTAATAAAGACTAAAACCGACTAAGGATAAATCCAATACAAAACCAGAAAACAGAAATAAAACCTAAGACAGAAAAGTGGCTAAACTGAAAGAAAATAACCTGAACCACAACAGAACGTTACAGGATCCTCAGATTGTGTTGAGGAAAATAAATATCTTAGTTGCATTCGTATGGAAGAACTAATATTGAGGAATCTATGACAAATGTTTAATGGCTTGCATCATTTTATTATAGATACTAATATTGCAGAGCGGCAGAAAAGAGCAGGAACGAAAACTATTAAAGGAAAATCACAGGACGGACCCCAAAGTCTTCAATTATATGCAACCACATTCTCAAAGTTCTACCAAAATGCAGATGCCCTTGTTACTAAGTAATTTAGGAGCCGAGGAATTTTCTATTTGTTCATTTGGTGATTTGCAACTTCTGGTAAATACACTCCCCAGCATCGCTGCTGGAGGTCGATCATGGCTGGTTGAATATTAAAATTTAACCAAAGGCATAAAACTGGCTCTTGGAGCCATTTCAAGATTTTCTGTGTCTGCATCTGTAATAGCTGTTATAGAAAATGCTGCTCAAACGTTCCATATGCCTGATGAAATTTTATTGTCCTCAGTAATTTCTTCCTTGGAAGATACACTTACAAAGCGTTTACCCTTACCTACTTCAGCAGAGCTTCCTAAATTCGACTGGGACCCGCAACAGCATCCAAAAGACTACATAACTCAAGCTGAAGAGAAATGGATCAAACACACATCAGTCCAATTTGGGTGAATTATTTAGAGAAATATTGTTAAAAAGCGTGTCCTCTTTAGTATCTCAGCTGATGAATTTAAATCCTGATAAGCTCGTTGGGAAAAACATTTGATACACCATTTGCCTGTGGCTCAAAAGGAGGGGAGAAAGACAACGATTGAGTTTGTTAATTACTAAAAGATACTAAAATTACAGTTATTGGAAACAAAGCAGAAAGGGAGTAAGAGAAAGTAGCAGATTGCACCAAGGAATGTCTCTAATTCAATTCCAGGAGGGGTGCTGCCTCCTCTTGGTTTTCTGTCCTTCATTTCATTGCAGGTCTGTTGGTTCTGAAGCATGGAGACAGATGACAAATATGGTGATCAGTGCTGATCCGAGGTTGGAGCAATACGCTGAGCATTTAGAGCTGATATATTGAATTTATCAAAGCACCCATCAACATCTGCTACAGTTGCTCACGCTGGGCACTGGGCAAGAGGCTTTTTTCACACCACCAGCAAGTCAGCCTGGCATCGAGTCATCAAATCCTGACATGACCTCACCTTCAGAAGGTTAGTACCCCAGCAAGGGGGTGTTTACACACCTTGGAAAGGTTGGCAATGCCGCATGAACAGAACAGATTCTAAGCTGTTAAGGGAAATGACTGCATTAACTTTTTGCACACATTGGACCCACATATTTCATCAGATTCGGAGTTGTGGACTGAGATTTTATCACTGACGTGCTTCTCAGAGACATTACAGCAGTCTGTCGTTGCACTTTGGGGGAAGAGCTGCTGACATCTATCCGACCACCTGGTGCTTTTACAGAGTTCCAAACATGGAAGCTTTGAATGCAAAGTCCAAACTCCTAATCTCCTTTCTGCCTGATCTGCCAGAATGTCTATCTAAATCTATGACAGGAACCATACAAACTGGTAACAACAATATTTAAGGTAAAACACAGGTAGTTATTTTTAGCCATATACTGCTGAACAAATTTAATGCGATGTGATCTAGATGACATATGTTCTCATATTTTTCTTTCTCTCCATCTTTGAGCTGCTGGGTGAATGGATCAGGAGATGGTTAAAACATTTCCTTCAGATAACTGATTGAACATCTACCAGCGTACAGGTTTGCGGTTTTGAAAATATACTAATGTCTATTCACTTTTCTGTTATGTAACTGATATGTCCTTTTAAATGTGAGTTTTTTATCATATTGATCATAATTAAACAGCAGAGGGTGTACAATTATGAGCAGATCCACTGGGTGGGAATGTCTCTCTGGTTAACAACTGCATGTTATAAATTTAGCACTGGGGGTTGCTCAGAACTTCCCCGGGTGACAGTTTTATGACAGGGCATCTCTTTGGAATGCACAGCGGTGCCCTCCGTAAATATTGAGATTTTTCTGTTTTACATATAACAGTTGCCTGCTGCAATACACCAGATATTCACCAGTATTTGTTATATTACCAGGTATCTTAATCAGGATATAAACAATGTTTTATATGTCCTTTGCCCAGACACACCACCCTGGCTCGGTGTGTAAATAACTTGGAACACGGTGGATAAGCCTTGGAGCATTCTCACAAAGCCGAATTGCTGTGTGCCACCGAGACCATCAGTTTGCAGTCATTATTTCATTTAGATACACTGATCTTATCAATATCAGCTCTACTCTGACAGCATGGTGGGAGTTTCTTAAAATGACAAAGTCGTCACTTATCCCATGCAGTCGTACACCCATCTGGAACAACCCTGACATCCTACAAAATAATAATATGATAAACTTTACATACTGGAAGAATAAAGGTATTGAATATCTGGAACATTTACTTGATGGAACCGAGTTCATCAATTTTTCCAAACTAAATATGCAATATGGCATTAGTAAAAATACATTTTTGGAATATGAACAACTTAAATCTATAATTAGAAAAAAAATTAAGCATATTAAAGGTGGTTTACAAATTCCAAGTAATATATTAGAGTTCCTAGATTTAACCCCCCCCCCCCCCCCAAACTACTGTCTAAATCATACAGGACACTGACTAAAATAGATGATTCAATATCTCTTCCTATTATGAAATGGGAAGAGGATCTATCAGTCAGCTTTGAACAAGACTTCTGGGCTCAGATATGTCTAAGAACTTTCAAATTGACTAGAAACACCAACTTACAACTAATACAATACAAAATCCTTCACAGAGTACACTACACAGGACAAAGATTATTCAAGATGGGTCTGGCACAATCTAATATCTGTCCACACTGCATAGGCAATCATCCTGATAATTATATTCATGCATCATGGTTATGCACACCAGTCCAGAGGTTCTGGACACAGATATGTAAGGACTTATCAAAGTGCTTGAGCTGTAAAATTACACCTTCCCCATCAGTTTGCTTGCTTGGTAATTTTGAGGAAAGCCCTCTGGGGAATAAAATAGTTTACATGGTTTTCACTGCACTATGTATCGCAAAGAAAACTATCCTCATGAATTGGAAAAGTAGTGAGAATCTCACTATCAATCAGTATAGAGATCTTTTGTTGGATCATATTAATCTTGAGATAGCATCTGCATCCACATCTGTTCGATCTCTTTGGGCTCCTTTGATTAGCACTATCACTTAGTGGAATGGGGGGGCGGTGGGTTGCTTCCTGCAGGGCGCAGTGGCTGGATGGAGGGGTTCCTGGGACTCTGGGGGCACTTGGAGTGGGGTGCTTGGTGGGTCTGACTCCAGGGTCTGTTGCCCCCATCTGGGAGGAGCTTGGGAGGCCTACGGGTGGCCCACAGCGCCACTTGCTGCGCTCTTGGGGAGCTATGCGGTGACGGACATGGGTTACTGACCTGGTAGCTGTGCTGTCACTGAGTGGGTCCTGGGTGGGTCTGGGGGCCTGGGGTCCCTGGGGCGCGCCGCCCTCGGGCGGGGGCCTCGGGGGTGCTGGTTCCGGGGGGTGTGCCGCTTGGGGTCTGGGCCGGCGTGCGCCCGGGTGTCCGCCCCTGCACGGGGCCTCTGGTGCGCTGGGGGGCCTCGGGGCCTGTCGAGCTGGTAGGGGGGCATGGTCATTAACATCTCAGGGCAGATGCTCTTCCCCTTCTTTGGGTTGGCATTCTGCTAGTGGGGGGAGGGGAGGGAGGGGTAGTAGTGACTTACCCAGCCTTGATGTCTAGTGTCGAATGTATGGTGAGATGTTTGAATGTTAGTGTTGGGGAGGGGTTAAATCTACGGGTGGTGTGGGGGGGGGGTTTGGTGGACGTTCTGGTGGGCTTGTGTCCTGCCCCCTATCCCGGTCCTGGTCCGTGTAGTCTCCCGGTGCTGGTTTCACCTGCGGGGTAGGGTTTGGGATGGCTCGTGCGGGCTGGCTGACCAGGGTCCCCCATCTTATTAACTTATTTTTTAATTTATTTATTTATATATTATTATTATTATTATTATTATTATCATTATACATTTTTTTTGGGGGGGGGGTTAAATACAGTAGGCTTGGGGGGGTGGGCTGGGGGAGGTAGAGGTGTTGGTTCTGGTGGGTGGTTGGCTGGCGGGCCCTGCGGCCTCTCCCCGGCCCCCGGGCTATGGTGGTGCCGCTGGAGGGGCCCCTTTCACCGGGTGGAGCTTTCGGGGAGCGGGGGTGCCTATTGGAGTCAGTAGGGGAGCTGGCTCCCTGGGTTGGCTCCCCAGTCCTTTGCTCCCCATCCCCGGACTCCTCCCTCTGCCTGATCCATCACGCCGCCACACATGTAGGTCCTTGGGGAGAGGGCGTTACTGGAGGTTGCCACCTTTTGGTGACGTCCCTCTCCCCAATTTTATCATGCATTTTAGACACTTTCACTCCAAACATTTTCACAACGCACATTCATGTAGGCCACGATATGAGGGGGTGGGGGGAAGACGTCTGGGGGGGGGGCTTATGTTGTGTGAGCCTCGCCCCAGGCGGATCCCTTCACCCCCTCTCGCATTTAGACATTGAGGGTTCTGGGTAGTTACTTGGAGGGGGGGCGCTGGCACCAGCTTCCTTCCGGAGGGGGGGTGGGCTGTGCAGTGCACCCCCTTCGGTGCTCCCAGTTTTAAACACACCTGAGATCAACATGCAACAACACAACATCTGAGCGGGCGTAGGGAGGATCGGGGGTCTTTTGCACACCCCCGATCTCTGATCGCGGCACGGAGTCTGGGGCCTGGAGGAGGTGCGGGCCACTGGGTCCGGGGTCTTGGCGGGGGGCTTCTGCGGCTAGCCAGCGACTTACCGGGTCTGGGGCTGACGCCTCTGCTCTCCCCAGGAAGGGATGGGGGCAGGGGTGGCTAGGGTAAGGTCGGGGTGGGAGGGAGTTTATTAGGTATATAGTGGGTGAGGGGGGGCTCTGGTCGGATGGCCCGTATGGGTCGTGTCGGCCCCCCTCTTTGGGGGGCCTGGTCCGGGGGGCGTCTGGTCCGGGGGGCGTCTGGTCCGGGGGCGGGGCCGGGGGTCGGGCACAGGCAGTCGTATTGTTGAATTGTGGTGACCCCCCCCACTTGGGATTTTTGGATGTGAATGCTATGTGGGAATGTGTGTACAGCGTCCCTTTTTTTTGTGTGTCTGTGTGTGGTGAGTGGGGCACAAGGGAGGGATCGTGTGAATGAGTTTTTTTTTTTTTTTCCCAGGTTCGGGTACGGTCCGCTCCCTCTCCCAAGATCATCTCAAGTCTCCGATAGGTGTGGAGCCCATCCCCCCACGTCCTGCCCTCCTCCGCTGCGTTGACGGTCCTCGGGTTTGGGGCGGGTTCCCGGGTGGGCGCCGGCCAATTCCGGGCGGTGGCTTCGTGGGGCCTGGCCCCCCGGGGGGCGGCCGGGGCCCCTGCCGCGAGGGCGGGGAGCCCCTGGGGCCTCTGGCCCCAGGGCCCATGACCAAGACCACTTCGGCGCGGCCGGCTGCCGGCGGAGCCCACGGGCTTGTCCCTGCGGCTCTTGGGGGCATCAGCATTGCGGTGGCTGGGGGATTTCCTCGGGGTCGTCTCTCCTCTTTCCTCGGGGGGGGGGGGGGGGGGGGGGGTTTGCAGATTTCCTGTGAAGGCCCCTCTCGGGCGCACTGCTTTGGGGGCCCGTTTGGGAGTCCGGGGTTACAGGTCCCCTGACTCCTTCCTCTGTGCTCGGGGAAGGTGGGTCTTCGGTTCTCCACAATCACTATCAAGCTATTTCCTTCTGGATAATTTTCACCTAAACTAGTGCACTCTCACAAACTCCCACAGGTGCTAGGTCCCAGGTATTAAATGTTCACTTATATACAGAAAGGCTATAATTTATTTATTTACTTTCTTTTACTTTCTTTTTTAGGTATCACGTTACACATGTCAGCTTAAATAATAATACATATGATTTAGCAATGGTATCAAGGTGTTACACGATTGTATCTGTTGCTTTATGTCTGTTGGTTGTGCTGTTCTTTTTGTGTCTCTTTCCAGGTGATGGAGCAGACAGAGGACGTTTTATCATTCTCTTCCTTTTATCTCTTCTTTCTTTCACCTCTTCTTTCTCTTTTTTTTCTCTTCTTGTTTTTCTTTTACTCTCCTACTTTCCCATTGTAGTGTCCATATAATTTGAAATTCTCCCTGAGGAATCACAATAAAGGTATTTACATGCACAAATCAAGCGGAGCATTATGGTGAAAGCTGTTTGCTCCACTTGTGAAAGTAAAATCTGTCAAGCTCTATTTGGCATTAAGATATCAATTTTTATTGCCACATTGCTAGACAGGACACTGGGAAAAAAATAAAAAATAAAAAAAAAGATACACTGATCTTATGCAACCTTTAAAGGACCTCTTGCAGATACGTGGTATGATAAACTCAAATAATGTTTTGATTTGGATTTAGGATACAAGGCAGTGTTTTTCCTAGTTGAACAAAGATGAGCATTTGCAGTTAATTGATTTCCGTGATGACTAAATACTGTTCTTTGCTGATGTTATGTAACAAAATTAATTTTGTTTTCAAAAGGGGGAAAGGGAATAGCGTTAGAGGGAATAGCGTTAATGTATGTACTGTTGTAAAAATATATAAGCATTTATATGATAATAGTGTATTTTAAAGTTATAGAGATCTTAACATTTATATTAACCTTTAACACAGTAACCTGGTTGAGGGGTTCTCTGCAGGACCCCACGGGAGGTGGGGACAGTGTTGTAGATTAGATATGTTTTAAAAAAAGAAAAATAAAAAAAAACTTTCCCATTGCTTTGAATGTTTGTTCGGTTACCACCTAACAAACAGGCCAGGGCTATAAATTTAATTTAATGGGTGAAGTGTCAGTAAGCACATATCTGCTGGAGAAAGGATCTCTATAGAGGGGGGTTAGCTCAACCCCCTGGGGAGTCCTGGAAGGGTTAAACAGATTTTGGGAATGGGCCCACAGTTTTAGCAGTACAATAAGTGAATTTTATATAAAATAGAAAAACTAGATAAAATAGATAGGGGGTGCTGAGGGATGCAGAGGTGTTGACTGTCTCTCCCTGTTGCTGGTGTTAATTCTGTAGTATTGGCCTAATCCTGCTTCGCTACTAAAGGCCCATTTTTACCCCGGTTTAAGATTTGACAATAAATGAGGAAACATTGATCAGAGGTAGAACAGTTTAAATGCATATTTAATTCATAGAAATTAAATATAGAGACAGAGTACATACCATTACAAGATGTTTTCTCGCGCGGTGGATAAGTCTGTCTGTCTGAAGTAAGTTTTACCAAGACATTCCTTTTATCAACTTTAACTCCTCCTGCATGGCTCAGAGGGAGGATGACTGACCCCCTCTCCTTCTGACCACCCCCTCGGGGCAATAAAACCGCCCTGTTATTCTACCCAGCAACAGAGAAGGGAGACACCCCTACTAAGATATATTTTTAATTCTTAACACTGGGTAGAATAACACATGAGTTTATGGCAGTAGGTGGCCTGTGTGTTCGAAATAGATTACCCCTCCTCCTTGAAGACATGGGAGGGGAGACAGCCTTTTAAAAATGTGTTCAGGGTAGTGAAAAATCAGACAAAAGCTGCAATACCAAGAGAATGGACGTAGATACACTGGTAATGTAAACTTTTGTCTCCATTTGGAATTCCTAATGAATTTAATATGCATATTACAATGTTTTACCGCTGATCAATGCTTTTCTCATTTATTGTCAAATCTTAAACAGGGGTAAAAATGGGCCTTCAGAGTGAAGCAGGATTAGGCCAGTACTACTAATTAACAAAACTTATTTTACATTTTAGAGACATAAAAAGACAACAAATAAGCATTAAAGTATGGTTTATGGGTTGGGTTCTGCAATGTTGTAAGATGGAGCATAAAACTCATCATTGGAACCAATCTCTGCTCAAAATGGTGATCTGCACCGCCTAATCTACTTTCAGCAGTTATCAGTTATTGTAACCGTAAACTGCAGAAAATACGGGCAGAGCGGCTCATTCTGAGTTTACTCTGCTCCTGTCAGGATGAAAACAAAATCAATTTGTTTTTGTTTATTTGGATGACATCCTGATTTTCTCCCAAGACCCCCGGCAGCATCAACAACACGTTCGCCAAGTCCTTCAGCGCCTCCTGGAGAACCGTCTCTTCGTGAAAGGCGAGAAATGTGAGTTTCATCAGAAGACAATCAGTTTCCTTGGTTTAATTTATGAGGGTGGACAGGTGAAGACTGATCCCAACAAGGTCGAGGCAGTGGTCAACTGGCCCACTCCGGAGAACCGTAAACAACTCCAGCGCTTCCTGGGATTCGCAAACTTCTACCGAGTCTTCATAAGGGACTATAGCGTCATCGCCTCACCTCTCACCACCCTCACTTCCATGAAGAGGAGTTTCCAGTGGTCAACCGAAGCTAACCAGGCATTCAGGCAACTCAAGGAAAAGGTTCTCTCAAGCCCCCATCCTCACGTATCCTGACCCCGCTGCCCAATTCACCCTAGAAGTTGATGCCTCAGATTCTGGAGTTGGGGCAGTCCTGTCACAGATGTCCGCATCTGACCACAAACTCCACCCCTGTGCATTCTTTTCCAGATGCTTCTCACCTACAGAAAGAAATTACGACGTCGGGGACCGGGAACTTCTGGCCATAAAACAAGCACTAGAAGAATGGCGTCATTGGTTGGAGGGAACTGAACAGCCCATAATCATCTGGACCGACCACAAGAACTTGGCATACATCCAGTCTGCCAAACGATTAAACTCCCGTCAAAGTCGCTGGTCACTGTTTTTCTCTCACTTCAACTTTACCATCACCTCCCGTCCCGGATCCAAGAACACCAAGCCTGATGCCTCTGAGGAAACCGAAGAACCTGAGCCCATCATCCCCGAATCCTGTGTTGTAGGTTCCATCACATGGGACATTGAAAGACTGATAAGGCAGGCTCAAGAAAATGAACCAGACCCTGGAGGTGGACCTCCGCATCGTACATTCGTACCCACCTCTGTACGTTCCCAAGTGATTCGCTGGGGTCACTCCTCCAGATTCTTGGGCCATCCCGGTTCCAGCCAAACCATCGCCTTCATTAGAAGGTATTTTTGGTGGCCGTCTCTTAACAAAGACGTGTCAGAATTTGTATCAGCCTGTGCAACGTGTGCCAAAAACTCCAAGGCTTGCCATCTGGTTGCCCTATCTCAACTTCCGTCAGCCCATCAGACAGCCCGGCTACTATTCCACCACGTCTTCAGGCTCCATGGCCTCCCCACAGAAATCAGATCAGTGTCAGATCGGGGTCCACAGTTCATCTCCCGGGTCTGGCACAATTTCTGCAGCAGTTTGGGCGCTAAGGTCTCCCTATCTTCTGGTTACCATCCCCAATCCAATGGACAGTGCGAGCAGCTCAACCAAGAGCTGGAAAACACCCTCCGCTGTCTCTGCTCACAGAATCCCCGCACAGGGAGCCAACAGTTAGCCTGGGTAGAGTATTCCCACAACGCTCATGTCTCCTCTGCTACCGGAATCTCTCCATTTGAAGCCTCACTCTGAGTTCAACCATCTCTCCTTCCAGCTTCTTTCCCTGAAACCATCCTCCCATCAGTCAGAGCACATCTCCTCCGTTGCCGTAAAGTATGGGATCAGACCAGAGCAGCTCTTGAGCGCACCTCCACCCAAAACAAGATCATCGCCGACCGTAAACGTATTCCTGCACCCACTTACACCCCTGGACAAGAAGTATGGCTTTCTGTTAAAGATTTTCCATTAAAAGCCTCCTCCCGGAAGATGGGCCCCAGATTCCTCGGCCCGTTCAAAATCGAACGCATCATCAGTCCCACAGCTGTCCGTCTCAGACTCCCTCCACATCTCCGAGTCCACCCTACATTTCATGTGTCCCAGATCAAACCTGTCATCTCCAGTCAGTTAAGCCCACCTGCCAGACCCCCTCCACCCGCCCGGGTCGTGGATGGCCATCCTGCCTTCACCGTCAACAACATTCTGGCCTCCAGACGCCGGGGTCGCGGGTACCAGTATCTGGTGGACTGGAGGGGGTATGGTCCCAAGGAACGTTCCTGGATTCCCCGTTCCTTTATTTTAGATCCCACTCTCATTTCTGACTTTGAAACCTCATCTGGCGGACGGCCGCCAGGGGGCGTCCGTTAAGGGGGGGGGGGTGCTGTCATACTCCGTGGTCTAGGTGCGGGCCTGTTTTCCTTGCTCTTTCTTCTCTGCAGGGTTGGGCGGGCAAGTGTGATTCATCAGAGCTAATTGCCACCCTTTATAAGGAGCTGGAACCAGGAGGAGGGCGTCAGTTCGTTTGCGCTCTTGCGTGGTACAGACCAACCCTATGATCTCCTGTTATTTCCTGAAGTCCGTTACTAACCTTGTTCTTGTTGCCTCCTTGCTCCAGAAACCCGTTCATCTGACCTCAGCCTGGAAACCTCGTCACATTATCAGAAGCCAACCTGGATCAGTCCTCAAGAACCGAGCTGAACCTACAGAACCCTGTTTACCCTCCTGCCTGCGCTCACCTGCCTGTCCACCCTCCAGCCAGTTACAACACCGAGAAGGAACCAGGACTTGCACCGACAACCCGGACGTATGCTCAGTACCTCTCCTCTGCACTAAACCCAAGCTGCCGCCTAAGTGAATTCCCGACCAAGTCTCATCTTCACAATAACCAAGCTCAAGTTGTTCACCACCTTCTCCATCTTTCTGGAAAAACCCATGAGACCTTCAAACCACAGAAAGAACCATCCATTTCCAACCATACAATAAACCTTTTTAAAATCTACCTTTTTTGTCAGTCATTGCGTTCTTCAGAGTCACATTTACATAAATATGACAATTATGTGCTTTTAGATAACTTAGAGGAGGCTTCAAGGTCAGTTCAGCAATCCTCGACTGTAATTAGCAATTAGCAGAAGAGAAAAACAACTCCGATACTGTGTGCGTCATTTGCCCATGTAACTTTGTAAATCCTCCTCTTTGAAGTTTAATAAAACAAGCCTGCACAAGGAGGAGAACAGAGTTGATGGTCACAGATGTTGACTGGCGTATCTTCTCTGCCTTTGCAAAGGCAAACTTGATTTCTGTGTCCTGGCTGAGTTTTGTTGCACTCAACTAAGTCCTGCACACGAAATCAACGAACCCAGGGAAGCAAGACGGCTTCAACACTACCCGAACAGCAGAGAAAACAGTCCACATATAGTAGACTGGTACAAGGAACATTTCAAATTAAAATACAATTGCAAACCGAAGGCACAACTGAATACAGAGTAAACCTTCGATAAAATGGCCAGTAAAATCTAAGTTCAGTAAAAAACACACATGGTAAGTTAAGTTAACAAGAGTGAAGTTTAAGTTCACATCTAAAGATATAGTTTGTGCTGAAGCTAACGTTAGCATCGACATAGCTGCAGTTATACTGTGTGTGAGACGCACAAACTCGCAAGCTGCAATGCTACTCACAAGCATTACCACCTTACCTTACCCAAGTAAGCTAACAAAATTCTGCTGACATTTTGTCTTAAATAAAATCGATTTTAGTAATTTGCTGACTTACCCGGCAAACATCCGTATTCACCTTGACCGTCCACTGCTAGGATAGAAAATGACGGCAAAAACAAAACCTAAGGAACAATAGGGGGCGTGGTCTTGATATTACTCCAATATGATTAACTCAGTTTTTTATCTCCTACTCTAGTGACCACTGGAAATAATTAAACTCCAAAGTACTCTCTCTAATTTTTCCTTTGTAAATAACTCTGGAGACACAGGTGGTTCAGATTAGAGAGATGAGCAGCCATTACACCTGACTCATACCACCACCTGGCCTGACTCTGTGCCACCCCCTAAGGGCCAGAAGAGTTACTTAGGTGGCCCACACCAACGTAAACCCCCACCACATCTCAGAGTTCACACCTTGGAAAACTCTCACTTAGATCATAAGAATTCTTCCTTATAGCATCAAAGGTTAGTTCAAAGACCCCCATCGGTCCAAGAACATAACCAACTTGATTTCCCAGGTGGTCCAGGTCCACCTCATAGTTACGGTATCTGTATTCACCAACTTGAGTCCCTTGCTCGGGACATAGAACATTTCGATGCTGATAATCAGGATTCAAACATTCATAATTATCTGCATGAAGTCGAACGCTGTCTTTTTGACCTGCCCTTTCCCTCATCTCGTAAGAAACTGAAGCTTATTTGGAAAACAACAGTCAGAAACGTTCATGCTTTCATTAAAGCTCTTCCTCCAGAGATTTATGACAGTTATTCAGCAATTTGCAAAGCTTTAAGAAAACTTTAAACAGTTTGTAATCGCACAACTGTAAAAGATCTTAACTCACCTGAGTTCCCTAATGTGTTTGCTGCCTGCTATAACTCTAGACAAAGAGGAGTAGCAATTTTATTCCACAAAAATGTTACAATTATAGATCCGCAAAATTATAGATTCTAAAGGTAGATTCATAATAATAAAAATATCTAGTCATAATCAAAACTTATGTATTGTCAGTATATATGGCCCAAATGTTGATGACCCCTCAATCTTTCACAAACTTTTCCAGATTGTTCTCTGTTTATTGGGGGCAACCTCAACTTTGGTAAAAATGACGAAATAGACAGGTTGAATACAACAGGGGCACAGCGCTGTTGGCAATCATTAAATGTAGTCAAACAATACTTAAGTGATTATAGTCTTCAAGGCATGGCAATCACTTCATCTTCCTAATAAGGAATATACTTTCTTTTCAAATGTCCATCTCTACTCTAGTTTGGACTATTTCTTAATCAGCAGCTTGCTGCTGTCTGACATTTCAGATGCTGTAATATATCCTATTGCTATCGGTGATTATTATCCTGTTTTTTAACACTAATAAATAAAAAAGTAAGCCCACAAAACAAAAGCTGGACATTTAATACATCATTGCTTAGAGATGAACAATTTCTCAAATATTGTAAAGAAGAGTATGCCTCATACGCGGAGTAAAATGACCTACCAGGGACATCGATATCTGTCCTCTGGGAGGAAAAGAAAGCAGTGATGACAGGTAAAATAATTGAATTTGCATCTTATAAAAATTAGATTCAGGAATTAGAAGAAAGAAATATGTTGCTAGAAGCCTCCCAGGAAGAGGGAAAGCTGGGTAACGTCTGAAAAGCGAAATTAGAATTACACAAATATATTGAAAAGCAAAATACATTTTTAATACAAAGTGTTATGCAACTATACCTGTATGATTATGAATATTATTATTAATTATTATTTGCTATTATAATTTAATAATATATCATTCAAACTTAAATGGTAGCAAATTTAATTCAAATGGTTGTGATCCATGGGCTATGAGCCTGTAATGATTAACACTAACAATTTGTTTATGAATTAGCAGTTATTAACTTATGTATACTGGAAAAGTGTTATCTAACCAGTTGTTGACTGGTTAGACTTATCCAGCAAACGTTGATAACTCAAATTATAGTTATAATAATGGAGTTTTAATCGTTACTTCTTTACCACAAATCAATGAAACTGTCGCAGTTTATTCAGTTATTAACTCAAAAGGAAGTAATTTGATAGCTCTTAGAGACCATTCAATTTCTGGACCAAAATAATCACAAACAACTACGATTTCACAAGTTGTTATTTATTAAACTAATAATTCCCAGTTACAGAAATTATTCTACTTAATAAAACACTAGGAAACACTACTCGCTACTCAAAAGAACATGAAAAAGGAAAAAAAATAAAACAAGTCAAAATGGAATAAATGAGAGGTAGCAATGCATAAATCAATTGACAGTTGTTTAGGACTGATTGACATCACATTCAAGAACACAATCAACAAGTCAGCGCTTTGACATAACAGCATTGAAAGGCATGGGCTAAATAGCTTTAAGGTAGCACAACTGGAGTACTGAAACAAACCTGAAGCCAGATGGGGAACACTTCTCGCACAAACTAGTTCTAACTTCTAACTCCTTCTAGTGCAGGTGGCACCCGGCAGCTTACTGGTACCTTTCTAAGATGGCAACTATGACGATATACCTACGACTTTACGTGCGGTGCGTAAGAAGGCGGCCCTGGTAACGTATCTAAAATGCCAACCTTGCGTGGGCCGGGCTTTTAATCAGGAGTTGGTTTCACTTCAGAGCAAAAGACTTCAAAGAAAAATGCGGAAAACCAAATGTAGACAAAGGAAAAACGATGAAGAGAAAGGAGAGGAAGGAAGGATCAATTTATCATCAACAAAATCAAATGCAGCAAAATCACTTAATGCATGCACAATATTAGAAATATTCAGCACAGTTAAACAAACTCCCTTTTGGAGTAATTAAGCATTAAACTATTTCCTAATAGGTTCTGCCCTGGCACAAAATGTAACATTATGGGTGAAAAAGGGAAATTATATATGACGTGAACAATTTATCACTGAAAAATTTGGAATATTCACTTTGGTCCACAAGAGGGAAACATAGTATTGTCACAATTTAGCTCCTCAACACGTGTCAGGCTTACATTGTATTTGGTCTATTCATTATCTTGCAACCAGGTCACATGACTATCAAGTTTCTCCCAGCGAAAAAAAGAACATGGCTACCATTGCCTGTGGAAATTTAAGCAAAACCTCTGCAGTTGTATGCATTTTTGTTAAGAATTTAGGAACTCGTCCTGATAATTCAGACAACACTAAAGCACGTTTAAGGATTTTATTAAAATAATTGATGTAGCTGGTTGGGGAATCTTCAACAACTGGCTCTGGCAGCTCTTAATTGGATCTGTAATAGACACTCAATCCAATGTGTGGGCTTGATGCATATGCAGAAGTTTGCCCAAGAAGCGGCTAGTCAGTGGAGTGGTAATCCTGGGACAGTCCAACAACATACACAGGCTGACAGTGATTGGCAGAATCTACAGTGGGGCAATCCAGTAAGCTCCCCAGAGAACGGAAAAAGGGCACAGTGCCACTATACCCATAGCTCAGCACCGCTATACTGATTGCCTGCTGGCAGTGGTCAGAGGGCCTGCTGGCGCCGGTGTATGGCGGTCTCGTCTCTGACAGTCTGCCTCAGGGCAGCCGTAGCTACTAACATAGCTCACCAACGTCGTCAGGGTGTGACGGAGTGTGTGAATGGGTGAATGTAGTGTGAAGCGCTTTGGGAGTTGTCAGACTAGTTAAAGGTGCTATACAAGTACAAGCCATTTACCATTTTCCATTCTAGGGTATTTATTTCCTATTTTCCCTGATCATTTTCTTAAAATGTATCAAAATTCCTCGGCCCAGGCGCTTTTGTTATTCAGCGTAATCTTAGAGTACTATTATCTTGCGATATTTTACATTAGATTTACTTGTCATTGGTCGGTTGTTTTGTGACATGTTCAAATTAAGCGCTGTTGGTGTAAATCTGACCATACACAAACCTTCAAAGAGCCATTATCGCAGGTGAATTTCATAAACAACGTTTCCTGACTCTCTGCTGATTGAGATGATAGGAATCATGACAAAACGCAAGTGCTAGACAAAGCCCGGTAATCTGCATTTTTTGTTGCGTCCTTGGTGGTGACCACTGTCTGTGTGGCTGAGGAGGAGAAGTCAGAAAAATGTCCCAATGTGCAGGGCACTGCAGTGGACAGCCCATCTGGGGTGGGGGATAACTACAGTTTCTCACTGTAGTTATGATTACTTTGAAGTCGCAGAAACCCTGTTGTTTTTGCAGTAGATTGTTAAGATAGACCAAATGAATGAAAACATAATGTATTTGCTTGCAAATTTTACCTGTCTACTAGTATTTGTACGTATTATTAGCACTAATCAGTAGCCAACAACAGGAACAGAATGACAGTAATAGCTGTGAACATGACACACTTTAATGACAAATCTAGCAAAATGTATGCATAATATATTAATAATATTCATTGAGGGAAGGTAGACAACCTTTCCTTTATTAGTTTTGGTGACGATTTCAGTGCCTTTCTCAGAATGATGTCCCATTGAATGGCAGTTGCTAAGGACACAGCCATTTATGTCACTGACTTGCGCTGACTTCTGCTTACTTTTAATGACTTCCGCCTTCATAAAAATCAATATTTAAGAAAAACATTAAAGGTCTATGAATTGTAATGACATCTCTAGCAAAAAGCATGCATAATATATTTATAATCTTTGCCCAAGTAAAATAGGAGCCAAAGGAGAGCAGAGGCGGTCAGGCTGTAGAGCACTACACTTGTCAGGACCAGTGTTGGGTAAGTTACTTTAAAAATGTAATCTGTTACAGTTACAAGTTACTTTGTTTAAAATGTAATTGTAGTGTAACTTTTTCGATTACTTTTAAAAAGTAATGTAACTAATTACTTTGATTACTTTTTGATTACTTTAAGGTTTTAATGAGTATTGACCCATGTTCAACATTTAATTTTTGAGAACTGAATGTGAACCTTAAAAAAGTGGAATTGGGAATTGACACTTGTATGACTCTATTCCTGTATATTCATCAGTAGTTAAAGGACAAGAGTCAGCAAATACAAATTCTGCCCTGTAAAACAATGACAGCACAATTGTTGCTGTATGATCTGAAGCCCCATTTGGAGCTTTTAAACAGGCTTTGAAAAACTTTGATAATTTGCTGCTGTAATATTGTAGATTTTTTAGAATAAAAAGCTAGCCGATGTGCATAATCAAAAATAACAGAAATACAATTATAGAGCATTCAGTATTGTAAGAAAGCCCACACTGTTTCTGGATAAATATATTATTGTATGAGTTAAGTTCTGTTCTGTTTTCTGCCTTTTTCGTTGGAAAACTGAAATGTCCCATGCTCCTGAATGCACCATAGCTTTCCGACGCTCACAAACGCAACACTGTGAACGGTGAGCTGTGTAGACGCGCGTTTGATTTTCCGCTTAAGACAAAGTTTTGCAGTTTCACAACACACGTCGGCTCTCACGGTTTATTGTTGTGTGTGAATAACAAGAGGTGGCTGTCAACAAGCTTGAAGGCTGTCATTTTTGATGCGCTGCTTGAGCTGAAATAAAACCGTGAAACGTCCGCTCGCTTGCTGTTCTTTCAGAAGGCTCCACCAGCACAGGATGGATCATCAGAGTGATAGAGACAAGAAGCCGTAGCGGGAAACGGCGATACAGGGCGCAAAGCAATAAAAATATCATTACATATTTCGCAAAGGTTTTTCTTTATATTATTTAAAAAATTTAACTAAATTTGTAATTCTTAATATTTTCGGAAGTAACTGTAACTGAATTACATATTTTCTCATTGTAACTGTAACGATTTACAGTTACTCTTTTTTTGTAATTAAATTATGTAACGTCGTTACATGTAATCCGTTACTCCCCAACACTGGTCAGGACGCAGGAGTGGATGCCGAAAAGTGACCCTGACAGGATGTACCAGAGAGCCTTAAACACTGTGCTCTAGATTGACTGATCAGAAACACCTGTACAGAGGAGGAGCACAAGGGCGGACACACAAGAAGACACACACATCTTTAGATATAGTGGGCCACCAGAAGCGCCGGGAGAGGAACGTGAGAGTTCGATGGATGCCTGAATGGGCTGAGTATTTCTCAGAGCGATGGTAAAAGTTTGCAAACTCTAAGAAACGTTGGGTTTCCTTTGTCTGTGTCTCAGGAACTGGCCTATTGAGAACTGCTATGATCTTTTCTGGGTCAGACCGGACCAGTCCCCTTCAAGTATGAGGCTGAGGAAGGTAACAGGGGGCTTGTGGAACTCCCACTTTTCCGCTTTCACAAAGAGTCGGTTTTCTGGGAGATGTTGGAGAACGAGCCGTACATGGTGTTGGTGTAATGACGGAGAACGTCATTTACGAGAGCTTGGAACACTGATGGGGCGTTACATAGGCCGAAAGTCATCACCTGGTACTCAAAGTGTCCCAGAGGCGTCTTGAATGCCGTCGTCCACTAATCCCCCCGGCGGATCTGAACTAGGTGGTAAGCATTACGTAAACCTAATTTAGTGAAGATGGTAGCGGACTAAACCGGTTCGAGTATGGAGGAAAGAAGAGGAAGAGGATTTAACCCGTGATAATCGATGCAAGGGCGAAGGTTGCCCTCCTTCTTTCCAACGAAAAAGAAGCCCGCCCCAAGAGGGGAGGATGATGGTCGAATTAGCCCTGCAGCAAGTGACTGTTAGAGAAATGTGAATGTAATAATTTTATTGTCATTAAGTTACAGGCATTTAGTCTGTTTCAAGAACTGGCTTGCAGGAATGTTCTATTGTTTTAACTTCACACATGTTATGCTATGATAACGCCATGATGAATAATTGATCTCAGATTGAATTTTGAGAGTGGAAGAGTTTAACAAAGAAATTCCAGTCTGGCTGCAACATGAGACCCTCAAGGCTTGGACAGCCCTTCTTCTCACCAGGGGTCCTGCTGAGACCCCTCCTTACAGATAAAAGTCACAGCACATCTCTTCAGACGCTCTCTTCAGCTTTCTTCACTTCTCAGACTTCTTCAGATCACCTCCTGCTCAGACCAGGAAAGAGCTGCTTCGGACCATGGGCCCTGCACGGGCCTGACCGACGCACATCCAGCAACTGGAGAGAGGCTCTTGTCGCCCGGAGAACATGTCCGGGCAGATCAGGTTAAGTTTGCCGTCTTAACATCATAATCAGATGCAAGAAGAAGGATCCTGCATGCCAAAAACAGTTTTGTTGCATCTCTCCTCAGCACACAGGGAAGAGAACCCCAGATTCTGCTGAAAGCCATCAGCAGAGCCCATGTTGAATGCTCACGAGGGTAATCTGCTTAAATCGGACTGCAACGGAGTCAAAGATTGTCTCCAGGACATCAGGCCTTCGACCCGACCACATGGCTGCAGAGCCAAGCACTAGCCCGCTAACGCTAGCCAACAACTTCCTCCTTCAACGCTCCTTCCGTGAATAGCCAAAACTGGACAGAACTGACACGAGACAAAGGACAGGTTTGGGCAGCGAGCTGAGGGTGAAGTTAAAAGGTTTATTGGGAAATGTTTTGTAAACCATGGTGTTTAGAACAAAAGGGCTAACCGGTAGCTCGCGCTAGCCGAACTGCTATTAGCCTTGCTAACATCCGTTAGCCTCTACTAGGCTAGCCTCTACTAGGCTAGTGAAACTTAACTAAACTACTAAGCAAAATGAAGATAAAAAGAAGCTAAGCTAATCTATAGATAAGCTATCTATTACAGGGACCTGTCCTGTATTCTGTAAATGGTTTGTTTTAATATTTACCGGTGAAGATTTTGATAGTGTCTTGTAAGGGAAACAAATATTGTGGGGTTTTACTCCCAACTATACAGCTGTGTTAATTTTTTGCCACACCCCCAGATGAATCTTTATCTCACTCTGATTAGTCAATTTTTTTCAGACCAGTGACATGGACATGAATGAGCCAATCAGGTGTTGTGAGAACTTTTGAAAATTCAAGTGAGAATCCAGTATCGATACAAAACCTCCTGCCAGTATCAAAATTTCTCACATTCAGACAGTTCAGCTCAAGAACTTGCTCTCTACTCAATACAAACTATAGTTTATCCTTGGTAGTTTACAAGATCAAAAACCAACAGCCTTTTTAAAGGCTAATTGCCCTTTATACTTCAATATCATATTATTATATTACCTATTTTTATTGTATATTATATATTATATTAAATTAGCAGTAATAACATTAAGACTTTGGAAGGTTCAACGCCTTTTTTAAGGCTAGTGTAAAGCTGCTAACCAGCAACTCACATAATTAACAAAACTCACATAATTTAGCTTATAGCTATCAGGTAATTTTATTTTAGTACATTCCCACATTGTTCCTGGTTCCATGCTTTTGAGTTTTATTTTCCTCAATACAAAATAAAAACAACGTAGGATATTTACATATTTACAGCACATATTTACATATTATATACATATACCGTAGGAATTTGCAAGACAAGCTTCTATATCAGCATCTTAAGAGACACTTGCCATTAATAACATGGACCACAAACAAAAAAGTGGTGCCTCAAAAAGAAGAGCGAAAAAGATCAAGGAGGCAAAGCAGGCAGTTTTTCTAAAACACGTTCCTCTGATCTCAAATTTCTTTGATAAGCCGCTGGATATCAGTGAGAATAATAGAGATAATGTTAGTGATCAGAGTTCTAGTGATGAAAATGTGATCACTGCTGGTTTAGTGTCACCTGTCAGTGATGTACCTATACAGACCCAGTCAGGTGCAGAACAGGAATGCCTTCCCTGCCCAGCTAGCAAAGACCACCAGCAGCAGAAAGATCATGATCAAATGAAACTTGCAGGTATGTCAGACCCACAATCAGACCAGTCAGCTGCATTCTCAGAGAATATTTTTTCAACTGAGGAGGCCATGGACCCCAACTCCTGGTGTGAAACTTTCAGTGACCCTGCTTTATGGTAGCCTCGTGAGACCATCCTGATCTCGCGAGGTTTCAAGGTTTCACTCGCAGATCAGTCTGGATACCCTCCGTTGAAGAAAATTTGGAGCCGTTCACCAAACGAACGTCCAATCAGCGTTGGCTTTGAGGCGGGTTGAGGTGTGACGCAACGGGAAGCGCGTCAGTTCAGTCTAAAGAACATGGCGGCTTCAGCCGATGAAACTAGCGTTAGCGCGGCTATCGAGCAAGTTTTATCGGAATTACAGAGTATTTCTCTGCTGAGCTAACGAGCCTTTACTTGCAGCAGCAAGAGTAGCTTGGCTTGTGGTTGTGTTTTCGTCGTCGCTCGTAACAGAGCGACGACGAATCTGATTGGTTTATTTGGCCCGTCTATCACCAACATAGGCCAATCAGCTAACCAGTATTTTCGCCCCTTCCCAAAATTACTTCAACGGAAGGTTTCCAGATGGATATGCGGAGCAAATCTATCTGGCGGAGTCAGGTAAGCTTTATGGCCCAGTACCATTACCAATCAAGCCAAGTCGATTCTTGTTAGTAAAGGAGTAGCTGCATTTCAAAACAGAAGTGCTAATTACCCAGCCTCAGTCAGGGATAGAAGCATTGGGGGTACCGGTAGGAGCTTTACAAATGCCTTAATTAGTTGCTCTCTTCCCAATGGGCAAACTGTGACTAGGCAATGGCTACTTTACTCTCCTTCAACTGGCTGTGTGTATTGTTTTGCTTGCAAACTGTTTTCCAGTAAGCACAATACTTTTGTTCATGGATTTTCTGACTGGAAACATTCAGAGCGGATTGGTGACCATGAGAGGAGTGTGGAGCATAGGACATGCATGCTACCATTACATAATCGCTCCAGAGGAACAGCAACAATTGACTCTGACATTGTCAACCAGCTTGATGCAGACAGACAATACTGGCGGGAAGTTTTGAAAAGAGTTGTTGCAGTCATTCAGTTTTAGGGAGAGAGGGGACACGCTTTCAGGGGAGATGATGAGCTTCTGGGATCAGCCCACAATGGTAATTTTTTGGGCATCATAGAACTGTTAGCCAAGTTTGACCCACTCCTAGCTGAACACCTCCAAAAGTTTAGAGGTAAGGGAAAAGGCTCTGTGTCCTACTTATCATCAACAGTCTGTGAAGAATTTATCCATTTAATGGGAGAGAGAGCAAAGCAGGCAATTGTTAATGAGATCAAAGAGTCAAAATACTTTTCTGTTATTATTGACTCCACTCAAGACCTTGCTCATGTGGACCAACTCACTTTTATTTTCAGGTTTGTTAATAATAACGGACATGTAGTTGAGCGTTTTCTGGCTTTTGAGCCTATTGAAAACCATAGTGGGGGTAGTTTGGCTCAGTGTGTTGTTGCTATGGTGGAGAACCTGGGCCTAGACTTATCTAACTGTAGGGGCCAGTCATATGATAATGCAAGTAACATGTCGGGAAAGTACAATGGAGTCCAAGCTCATCTTAAACGAAGAAATCCTTTGATTTGCTATGTCCCCTGCAGCACATTCATTGAATTTTGTTGGTGTCAATGCTGTTGACGGTAGCCCAGAAGCTGGACGTTTTTTTGACTTTGTACAGGCAATGTACACTTTTTGTGCATCATCTACACACAGTTGGGGGAAAGACTTTCCGTGATACTGATATAAAACTTACACTGAAATCACTTTCAGGTACTCTGTGGAGCGCACGGGCTGAGTCGACTAAGTCTCTTTGGAAATATTATGCACAACTGAGAGAGGCATTGAATGATATGTCTACAGACATGGAGGAGAAACGTGAAACTCAAAGTGAAGCCTCTACTCTCTGTGACAAAATGGACACACTGGAGATGGCCTTCATGGCACACTTCTGGGACACAGTACTTCAGAGATTCCATGCCACCAGTTGCAGTTGCAGAAGCATGATATAGACATTTGTACAGCTACACAACTTCTCTTATCTTTACGAGACTTTGTGGCAGCACAAAGAGATAATTTTGAGTTGTTTGAAGAGGCAGCTTTACATGTCACCACTGCTGTCTCCCAAGAGTACAGGCATGACCTCCAGTCCACAAAGAAGCGCAAAATTATGTCTGATGATTAGAATTTTCCAAATGTATCAAAACTCTTCCCTCCTTTAAAACATGACACATGCAGGTTGTCACTCAATGCGTTCTATTGGATCACCGGCACAAAAGCGCAACGGGTAGCCTATTAGTTTTTTGTTTTAATCTGTTATAGCATGCTTCCTTGCCTTGCCAAGTGTAGATGGCAGAAAATAGTGAATAGAAAATGTAATGTATGTACAATTACAGTTGAGGATTTAAACATAGTAAGTATAGTATGGGTGGCAAGAAGACAAATGGATCATACAGCTAATAGCAAGATTTATTGCAGCCACAATGATTTCAGGTAGGACAATATGGTTTCCTTTATCATATGCCCGCCGTGGCAGCACTACTTAGCAATAAAGTCTCTAGAAATATGATTTTGACTGCGTCCGATAGTGTGTGTCGTTATATCTTAGGTTAGATTTCATAGCTTCATAGCTTTCATAACTTATCTCTCTGAGAAGCAATGACACACTTTTTACAACTTGTCTCTCTGACAAGCTAACGCACACCCACCTTCCAACAACATTTTAGGCTACACGGTGCACTTCAGCTAACACCCCACATCTAAACCTTAACAAGTTGTTAATTCCATTGAACATATTGACAGTGTTTCTGATTGCGCTTAGTTTCAACAATTTAATTCTCTTTGCATTTTTGAACTCACATCGTTTGAGATCGTGTGCATATAGCTGCACCTAGTATTTCTGCTAGTTTTCATTGAACTCTGGCCACTCCGTTGCGACACGAGTGGCTTAATGTGCCGCGAACAGGCTAGCTATAATTGTCCGGAAGGACGTAAAGTGACAAACCGCTTCAATTTATTCACAATCCACAATAGCATGGTTTGTAATTTGTTTTGTAATTTTTTTTTTTTTTTGGGGGGGGGCTGGGCGAATTCTTTGCCCAGGGGCCCAGACTACCCTTAATCCGTCCCTGCTTCGAGGAAGACAGAATACTCTCTAGTTTCTTTAAAGACTCCAAAGTCTTTAAGCTATCAGTCACAATGGCCTTGTCAGAACCCAGAAAACCTTCCACATTCAGCTCTGCCACACCTGGCAAAACAAATGGCACAGACAAAAAGGATTAGTAGACGTAATTTCATAACATTTGTCAGCCGCTTCATGAACAAAATAAGGTTTCAAAAGATTGACATAAACAAGGTTATTCTTTGACCAACGACCAGGTGTAGAGATCAAACAGTTCTGATCAGACAACTTCTTTAATATAGAATACAGTCCAGAGTACTTTGCTTGAGTCAGGTTCAAACACCTAAAACATTCATTAAACAAACACAAGGAGGAGAGACAACAGAAGAGTTCGTTTTCATCTTGCAAGGAGAGCCAACAGAGATGCTTAATACAGATCTCCAAACCACTCTAAAGCCGGGCGTACACTGTACGAGTTTTTCAGTCGTGGTACTTATATACATCTCAAACTGTGCGAGGGAACCGCGGGGTTTAAAAGTTCACCGCTCACGATCTGTGCGGCGCGACGCTCGGACGAGACCGGACTGCTCAAACTGTACGTCGTGTCCCCTCTGGGACCGCTCGCTGTGGGGACAGAGGCAGGCGAGCGACGGTAGGTGACAGGGACCCAGAGCAGGGGTTCGAGCCCAGCTCTGGCGAAGCCCGTAGGAGGCACCGGGCGTCAGGGGAACGGAGGGGAGAGAGGAGGGACGAGACGCACCGGCGGCCGCGCGGCACGGCAGGTCGCCCGGCCCGCCCCCCCAACAAGCGGAGGAGTGCCGAAACAGGCAGCCAGCGCGTTGCGGACCGCGGAGGAGTGCCGAAACAGGCGGCCAGCGCGTTGCGCGGACCGGACGGCTCGCCCTCCCCAACACCGGCCGGAGGTTGCTTCAGGGACGCCCGCTTCCCTCCCTCCGCTGGCGGGGACGGAGAGGAGGGGAGGGCGTCCCCTCGTAGCTCTGCTTGAACAGCAGGATGCGCTCACGAAAACCTCACGACAGCCGACTGAATTTCAAACATGTTTGATTTTCACCGATCGTCCGATTCCTGATCTGGAGGTAGTCGTGAGAAGCCAGTCCCCCCTCCTCCCCCCCTCTACGATCAAGCTGAAATTCGGCCGATTCAAAAAATGCTCGCACGACTGAAGAATCGGCCCGAAAAGGGGAAAAACTCGTACAGTGTACGCCCGGCTTAAAGCAACTCCGTCGCCTCCTCTCTTTTTATTTCCAAAGGAATCCCTGGTTACATTTGTTAAGCTAAGGGGGAGGGATAAGCAAAACATTCTGTGACCTTTAAGATAATACCAAGTAGTTCACACAGTAAAGTTATGCGTAAGCTATCCAGATGGCGGAATACAGTTCATAACAGTCTAAGACATATTTAGAAAGACACTTATCGTCACAACATATTTCTCTGCTTTCTACAGGCCTTCTGCAACGATAAGAGAGAGTAAATCAATACACATACATATACATAGTAAAATAAAATGGTGACTACTGGTCTATATATTCCAGCAAATATATGATTAACACATTAAACACAAACACTGTAATGAGAGAGAGATCAGAGAGAGATAATTTCTGAATAACTAAAACTTAAATCTTCTTAGTAGTAAAGAGTATATACGTGATAAATGCAATGAACATGGTAAATAACATAAAAGGAGATGTAATAACCTCTCAAGAGCCCCCTGTGATAGGCAGATGAAAGGTTGTGCCTTACATTCAGCAGTTTTAAAATCAGTGAAAACAATTTTGAATAAACATTAGACCCTTGGTCCGACTGAATAACCTGAGGAACTCCAAAAATAGAAATAAATGCCACCACTTTGTGTACAAAGGGACTGGGGAGTTAAGTAGTAAGCTTTGAATCACAATGTCTCTTGTATTTTTTGCTCATGCACATTATGTAGCCCTGCTTCACCTGTAACTATTATACTTTTTCACAGCTGTTTTGTTCATGAGAGAAAGTATGGGTACAAGAAAGAGACAAAAAGAGGAGGAAATTTGGATATGTCTCCTGAACAGTTCTTGGCTTGTATTTCATCTGTCTCGTTCCCTACCATCCCATCATCTCCCCAACCTCTACCATCAAACAAGGAACCTGACGTAAACGCTTGTAAGGTGCTTGAAGAATGAATCAGCTGGCTTTCATTTTCCTCCCCTTAGTGTCATTCTTTTGGGCCTTTTTCCTACTACTTTTTATTTTCTTTATGGAATCATATTCACCCACCACTGCCGCGACCCCCACTCCATTTCTCTCTTCTATCCACCTTTTTGAAATTGAAGATGTGTAAAGGCTTGGGCTTTGGGGGCAGAGTCTATTTTTGAGCCATAATAAAATTCATAGCCACTCTCTCTCTCTCACACACACACACACACACACACATTCGTGTAAGACCTACGGAGTGAGGACCGAGTAAAAGCACTCACAAAGTGAGGACCGGTAGTTCTGAGCTACTTAGAAAGATAACGTTTTTATTTTCTGTCACCAGGTGTCACAGACACACAATACACCACTTCAGATTTTGCAAAAGAATTAAATTACCAAAAAAGTTTTTTACCATCAGTGTGAGGACCGAGGAGTTCAACCAACTTTTTTGACATTTTAAGTAATTAAGAAGTAAATGTACTTAAGATTTGAAAACAAACATGTTTTTTACGTTTTACTGATTAATGCACTGAAGAATAATCCAATGCTGTACTAAAAATGAAAGCTTGAGGTTGTGTGGCTCTGATTTATTACCCCCTGATAAATTAAAAGTTTTAACAAAATAATCCATTGTACTTTGAATAATGTTTATTTTAGAAACAAAGCATTTTTGTGGACATTAGCAGAGCCTAACAACTGTTGTTCCTAATCTGCAGCATGAATTCCTCTTGCACATTGCAGAATGCACATGCATGACTCTGATTGGATAATAGCTTGATGGGCCATCTGCAGGTTGTGAATGTTGCAAAGTTGAGGGTCGGGGAGGGGTCACTCAGTGGTTGCTGGCTCAGACTTAAGCCTGAGATATTTTCTGTAAAAACAGGCATGACTTTGCACTCACTTTTATTCTAGGGGCATATTGTTTAGGATTCTTTTTTAGTTTTTCTGTATGATTATTTTTAATTTAGTTGTCATTGGTATAAAAATATTTTTGTTTATATACAATAAACACACTGTACTGCCCTAAAAAGCTCGATTTAATTAATTTATAGAAAAAGGTTTGTGTCATAATTTTAACTGAGGCTGTCATATATTTAATCATAACAGCAATTCCTCTTTACACATATTTTAAACAGCAAAGAAATCTACTGTTCAAAATGTTAAAACTCAGAAATCCAAAATTAAAATTATTACTTTACAGGAAGAAAACAAGATACACTATGATTTCTATGATTTCTTAAATATCTGCCCATAATAAGCATTAATTGGTCCCCAAGGTAATTTTATATAGGGCCTAAAGTGATACAGGCAAGATCTTTGAATGGAGTCATGAGGGAAAATCTGCCATTTTGTGAAACACTTGTTTTGCCTTCCTGCTGCAGGTGGGAGAGGTTTTGGCAGGAATGCATGGTACCATTTGTAGGGGAAGAGTTGATAAAGAGACTGGCTCATGCATGACATTTTAACTATATCCTACAGCCTGCAGTATGGTCCATCACTGTTCTGCACTGACATACCAGAAATGGGATTGTGTTTGACACTGTTGTTAAGGCTAGGAAGATTGGATCTGGATGTGCGTGGTATTGTTGTGAAGAGCCTGATTAGATGATTAAAACAAGTCCTCCCCCTTTTTCATAACCCATTTTCAAGTGCCAGAACTCAACCCTAAAATGATGATTGAGGCCTTTGAGGCTTTCTATTAGGCATAGGCTGGAAGCAAATACTCTCTTTCATCAAAAGCTTAAAAGCAATCTTTTTCTGGGGCTGAGTAGAGGGCAGCATGCAAACAATTGGAGCATGCACAGAAAGTTGAATAGAGGTTCCCTCAGTGTCCGAGAGAGACATTTGTCATCTAGTCTCTGAACCTGCTAGGAACAGGTTGGAGGCCCAGAAATGATCCACCCATAGTGTCACCAACCTATGGAAAGTGGCATAAGATTATTTTTTGGTCAAAAGTTCAATTTTGGCCCAGATTTGGTGAGGCTTTGTGACTGAAGGAGGCCAATCTGACTGCTGACCTTTTGTGACCTTTGAGGTTTTTTCCTTTTTTGATGCACTTTTCAGTGGAGGATTTTGATTACTCTCACAGTGTAGCACCTCCTGGTAATGCGGAACACAACCCTGTTAGCGGCTAAGGACTGTCATGTTTCTAAACCTAAGTAGCTGTAGGAAGGTTCCTGTGCTCTACTGATGCACCAGAAATGGGAGTGTGTTTGACCCGGCTGCTATGGCTAGGAAGATCCGATCTGGATGTGTGTGTTACAGTTTTTAAAAGCCAATTTAAACGAGACCTCCCTTTTCTCCATAACCTGTTGGCAAGTGCCAGAACTCAACCCTAACATGATGACTGAGGCCTTTGAGGCTTTCTATTAGGCATAGGCTGGAAGCAAATACTCTCTTTTATCAAAAGTTTAAAAGTTATCCTTTTCTGGGGCTGAGTGGGGGCAGCAAGTGTACAATATGAGCATGCACAGAAGGCTGAATAGGGGTTCCCTCAGTGTCAAAGAGGGATAAATTTGCCGTCTGTCCTCCGAACCTGTTAGGGCCCGGTTGGAGGCCCAGAAATTACCCACCCGTTCCCATAGTGCCACCAACCTGTAGCAAATGGCATTAGATCCCTTTTTGGTCAAAAGTTCAGTTTTGTCTAAGGTTTGGTGAGGCTTTTGTTACTGAAGGAGGCCAGTCTGAATGCTGACCCTTTGTGACCTTTCAGGTTTTTCCCCTTTTCGAGGCACTTCTCAGTGGAGGATTTTGATTAATCTCACAGTGTAGTGTCTCCTAGTAATGCAGAATACAACCGCATTAGCCATTAAGGACTTTCATGTTGCTAACCCTAAGTAGCTGTAGGAAGGTCATAGAAAGTTGGGCTCTGCCTACTTTGTAGAAGCTTTAAGGGGGAAGCTGCACAACAAATGCGGGCAACATTGGACAATGTGTCTCTGTGACATGAGGTGTCAAAGGTCAATTTTTTGCCCATTCTTGCCCCTGCCACCCCCAGACAAAATGGTCCAGTGATACCAAACTCTCAGAATCCACTCAGGCTAATGCTCTGAACAGCATTTGTGAAAATCAGCCCTCTACGACAAACTCAACCAATTTTGTCAACCCTAAATGATACAGGTAGGTTTGTAGGAGAACTAAAAGACACTTTGCTACTGAAGAGACACCTGAGAAAATTGTACTTAATATAGAGCCACCTAGATTTCCAAGCACGTTCCAGGCTGCATGAGAAACATGCCCTGCGAATTTGGGGTCTGTAACTGCTCCAGGGCTGAGGGACTGCTGTTTAAATGCTCACTAAAGTAATACTATTGAGGAACATGTCCAAAATGGAGTGTGTTTGTTCTTTTGAGGTTTTCTTGGCACTGTTGAAACAAGGCTAATCAGACCATCAAAACAACACCAACCATTTCCTAATTAGCCACTTCTATATCCCACAAGCAGACATAATTTATCACCAAGGTAATTTCAATTAGACCATAACAGGGCCCTTTAATACATTTGAATGTAGTCAAAAAGGAACTTAAGGCCTCTCACAATGAGTGTGTTTGAACCCATTGCTTCACACTGCAGAGTCTGATCTGGACATGCTTGGTACCGTTAAAAAGGCCTAAATGATATGAAGAACAGAAACCCATGCATGACTTTGTCACTTCATTCTGCAAAATATAAATGGCACCAGAACATTAGACCTTAGGGCTCCACGGAGATCCCAAAAAGCAATTGTGCTCTGTGTGTGTGTGTGTGTGTGTGTGTGTGTGTGTGTGTGTGTGGGGGGGGGGTTATGGAGGTCGGAGGCCATTATTTGTTATGTGCCATCCTCTATGAGTCCTTAAATATCCTCCCATAATACGCTTTAATTGGTTCACAAGGCCGTTTAAAATGGGGCATAAAATGGTACCAGCAGGAACTTTGAATAGGGTAATTAGGGAAGATCCGCCATTTTGTGAAACACATTTTGATAAAGGGGAAGAGCTGACCAAGAGACTGTTAGATGCATGATCTTGTAACTATATCCTACAGCTCGCACAATGGTCCATCGCTGTGCTCAACAGCCACACCAGGAATGGGAGTGTGTTGGACCCTGCTGCTGGGGCTAGGAGGATCCGATCTGGATGTGCGTGTTACAGTTGTCAAAAGCCTGATTAGACGATTAAAACGAGACCTCCCCTTTCTCCATAACCTGTTGGCAAGTGCAAGAACTCAACCCTAACATGGCGACTGAGGCCTTTCAGGCTTTCTGTTAGGCATAGGTTGGAAGCAAATACTCTCTTTCATCAAAAGCTTAAAAGCTATCTTTTTCTGGGGCCGAGTGGAGGGCAGCAAGCGAACAATTGGAGAATGCACAGAAGGTTGAAAAGGGGTTCTCTCAATGTCCGAGAGAGACATTTGCCATCTAGCCTCTGAACCTGCTAGGACCGGGTTGGAGGCCAAAAAAGGCCAACCCATAGCGTCACCAACCTATGGAAAGTGGCATTAAATAATTTTTTGGTCAAAAGTTTAGTTTTGGTCCAGATTTGGTGAGGCTTTGTTACTAAAGGAGGCCAACCTGACTGCTGACCTTTTGTGACCTTTGAAGTTTTTCCCCTTATTGATGCACTTTTTAGTTGAGGATTTTGATTAATCTCACAGTGTAGCATCTCCTGGTATTGCAGAACACAACCCTATTAGCGGCTAAGGACTGTCATGTAGCTAACCTGAAGTGGCTGTGGGAAGGTTCCTGTGCTCCACTGATACACCAGAAATGGGAGTGTGTTTGACCCGGCTGCTATGGCTAGGAAGCTCTGATCTGGATGTGCATGTTATAGTTGTGAAAAGCCTGATTAGACAATTAAAACAAGACCTCCCTTTCCTCCATAACTTGTTGGCAAGTGCCAGAACTTAACCCTAACATGACAATTGAGGCCTTCTTTTAGGCATAGGCTGTAAGCAAGGACTCTCGTTCATCAAAAGCTTAAAAACTATCTTTTTCTGGGGCCAAGTGGGGAGCAGCAAGTGAATAATAGGAGCATGCATGGAGAATTAATTTACCAAAAAGTTTTTTACCATTAGAGTGAGAACCGAGGAGTCCAACCAACTTTTTTGTCATTTTAAGTAATTGAGAAGTAAATGTACTTAAGATTTGAAAATAAACATATTTTTTTACGTTTTACTGATTAATGCACTGAATAAAAAACCTATGCTGTACATAAAATTAAACCTTGAGGTTGTGTGGCACTGATTTATTACCCCCTGATAATTTAATAATTTTAACAAAAGAATCCATTGTACATTGAATAATGTTTATTTTAGAAACAAATAATTTGTTGTAAACATTAGCAGAGCCTAACAACTGTTGTTCCTAATTTGCAGCATGAATTCCTCTTGCACATTGCAGAATCCACATGCATGACTCTGATTGGATAATAGCTTGATGGGCCATCTGCAGGTTGTGAATGTTGCAAAGTTGAGGGTCAGGGAGGGGTCACTCAGTGGTTGCTGGCTCTGACTTAAGTCTGAGATGTTTTATTAAGTAAAAATAGCCATGACTTTGCACTGAGTTTTATTCTAGGGGCATAATGTTTAGGATCCTTTTTAGATTTTCTGTATGATTAATTTTAATTTTGTTATCATTGGTATAAAAATATTTTGTTTATATACAATAAACATGCTGTACTGTCCTAAAAAGCTCATTTTGATTAATTTATAGAAAAAGGTTTGTGTAATAATTTTAACTGAGGCTGTCATAGATTTCATCATAACAGCATTTTTTCTTTTCACATATTTTAAACAGCAAAGAAATCTACTGTCCAAAATGTTAAAACTCAGGAATCCAAAATTAAAATGATTACTTTACGGGGAAAAAACAGCATACTCTATGATTTCTTAAATATCTGCCCATAATAAGCATTAATTGGTCCCCAAGGTCATTTGATAGGGCTTAAAGTGATACCAGCAAGATCTTAGAATGGAGTCATGACGGAAAATCCGCCATTTTGTGAAACACTTGTTTTGCCGTCCTACTGCAGGTGGGGGAGGTTTTTGCAGGAATGCATGGTACCATTTGTAGGGGAAGGGTTGATAAAGAGACTGGCTCATGCATGACACTTTAACTATATCCTACAGTCTGCAGAACTGTCCATTGCTGTGCTACACTGACATACCGGAAATGGGAGTGTCTTTGACTCTGCTGCTAAGGCTAGGAAGATCTGATTTCGGTGTGCGTGGTATTGTTGTCAAAAGCCTGATTAGACAAATAAAATGAGACCTCCCCTTTCTCCATAACCTGTTGGCAAGTGCCAGAATTTAACCCTATTATGACGATTGAGGCCTTTCAGACTTTCTATTAGGCATAGATTGGAAGCAAATACTCTCTTTCATCAAAAGCTTAAAAGCTATATTTTTCTGGGGCCGAGTGGAGGGCGGCAAGCAAACAATTGGAGCATGCACAGAAGGTTGAATAGGGGTTCCCTCAAATCAGACAGACATTTTCCATCTGGCCTCTGAACCTGCTAGGACCGGGTTGGAGGCCCAAAAATGACCCACCCATACCGTCACCAACCTATAGAAAGTGGCATTAAATTATTTTTTGGTCAAAAGTTCAGTTTTGGCCCAGATTTGGTGAGGCTTTGTGACTGAAGGAGGCCAATCTGACTGCTGACCTTTTGTGACCTTTGAGGTTTTTTCCTTTTTTGATGCACTTTTCAGTGGAGGATTTTGATTACTCTCACAGTGTAGCATCTCCTGGTATTGCGGAACACAACCCCATTAGCAGCTAAGGACTGTCATATAGCTAACCTGAAGTACCTGTAGGAAGGTTCCTGTGCTCCACAGATACACCAGAAATGGGAGTGTGTTTGACCCGGCTGCTATGGCTAGGAAGCTCTGATCTGGATGTGCATGTTATAGTTGTGAAAAGCCTGATTAGACGATTAAAACGATACCTCCCCTTCCTTCATAACCAGTTGGCAAGTGCAGGAACTCAACCCTAACATGACAACTGAGGCCTTCTATAAGGCATAGGCTGGAAGCAACAACTCATTTTCATCAGAAGCTTAAAAGCTATCTTTTTCTGCGGCTGAGTTGGGTGCAGCAATTGAACAATAGTAACATGCACAGAAATTTGAATAGGGTTTCCATCAATGTCAAAGACATCTGCTTCTGGCCTCTGAACCTGCCAGGAGCTGGTTGGAGGTTCCTTGCACCATAACTCTGGGCACCATAACGTCACCAACCTATAGAAAATGGGACTAGATCCCTTTGTGGTCAAAAGTTCAGTTTTGGCCCAGATTTGGTGATGCTTTGTGACTGAAGGAGGCCAATCTGACTGCTGACCTTTTGTGACCTTTGAAGTTTTTCCCCTATTTGAGGCACTTTTCAGTGGAGGATTTTGAATAATCTCACAGTGTAGCATCTCCTGGTATTGCGGAACACAACCCCATTAGCGGCTAAGGACTGTCATGTAGCTAACCTGAAGTACCTGTAGGAAGGTTCCTGTGCTCCACAGATACACCAGAAATGGGAGTGGGTTTGACCCGGCTGCTATGGCTAGGAAGGTCTGATCTGGATGTGTATGTTATTGTTGTGAAAAGCCTGATTAGACGATTAAAACGATACATCCTCTTCCTCCATAACCAGTTGGCAAGTGCCATAACTCAACCCTGACTTGACAACTGAGGCCTTCTATTAGGCATAGGCTGGAAGCAACAACTAATTTTCATCAAAAGCTTAAAAGCTATCTTTTTCTGTGGCTGAGTTGGGTGCAGCAATTAAACAATAGGAGCATGCACAGAAGTTTGAATAGGGTTTCCATCAATGTCAGAGACATCTGCTGTCTGGCCTCTGAACCTGCCAGGACCTTTTGTGACCTTTGAGGTTTTTCCTCCTGTTGAGGCACTTTTCAGTGGAGGATTTTGATTCATCTCACAGTTTAGCATCTCCTGGTAATGCAGAATACAATCTTGTTCTTACCGTTTCTCAGTTCAAGTTTCAAAATTATACTGTCTTTTCCTGCTCAATGGTCCTCCAGAGAGTTCAGCAGCCTTAATGAGCTGAGCTCTGCTTTCATCCTGTCACCAGCCCGTTAACCCCATCATCCCTGCTGTTACCAGTCTGTTTTCATGTCTACCTGTTACCTGCCTCTCCAGGACTCTTCTGCCATCTACACATTGTTTAATTGTTTAATTAATTTTAATCTACACATAATTATATTACAAAAAAATTCAACATCATGTCTAGTTTGAATATCATGTTCCCTGTCTGGGCATTGAATAAGTCTGAAGGCATATAACCATTTTTATTTATGCATAAAGCCTGAAAATACATATTTGGTTGATACTGATTCAATCTATGTTTTGCCTACACTATAAAAAATGTACTGCCTATATATTAAATAATAAACTGATCACTAAAAAAGGCATTCAATCTGGTAAGATTTGGGTGCAGCGCCAAAAGAACATCTATAGGGGGAGCAGTGGAGAACCAGTTTGGTGGAAACCTGAGTGCAGTTGCAGAACTATACACTAGAGGGACCTAGTGAGAAGAGAATTGTGAACCTTCAGACTCATTTTACATTAAAAATGAGGACCTTTTATAAAAAAGACAGAGTAACATCTATATGGCTAGTAGAGCTCATTACTATATGAAAGAAAGTGAGGACCAGGAAAATGTCCTCACTTCCCAAAATTGACCTCACTTTGTTGGTTAAAAACTGGTGATGGTCCTCACTCTGATGCAAGAACAAACACACACACACACACACACACACACACACACACACACACCTGGTAAGGAGAATTACACTAAAGTATGGTATCTCACTGTATTACTTTACAAAATCTCTTACATAATTACTTTACAAAATGCTGCACTTTAGCAGCCACACCATACTTTGTTACTCTTTCATGCTTTACTGACAATATTTGTAGCAAGTATGAATTTAGAGAAATAATAGACCATACCTACAGCGTTAGGGTATTTAGTGCGGCTAAACGGTAAAACAAAAACATAAACAGCAATACCAAAGCGCTGAAATGTATTCTTAGACTTAGACAAACTTTGTTGTCATTTTGTGTGCACAGAGTGTGTACAAAAAGAAATTTTGTTGCATACAGCTAACAACAATGTAATGAGACTGCAATTGAAATAAAATAACATAACAATATAAAGTGCAGCAGTGATAAGAATGTAACAGTGCAGGAGAAAAGCAGTTGTTTTTTTTAAAAAAAGTGTGCAGAAGAATGTTCAACCATGTTTGTAGTGCAAACATATTGGTGCAAAAAGGTATTAATTTAAAAAGTTCAATGTAGGCAGTGCAAAATAATAATGGTGTAAAGATGCAGTAAGCATTCAGTTGTGTACTTTTAAATTTAAATCGATTATAAAAGTTCAGCAACGTTGGCAGTGCAAAATAATGATGTGAAAGGGCCACAAAGTTCAGTTCTGTGCATGTGTGATGCAGAGTCCAGTTTAGAGTTCAACAGTTCAACAGTCTGATGGCAACGGGGAAAAAGCTGTTGCAGAACCTGGTGGACCTGCAGCCAATGCTGCGAAACCTCTTCCCAGAGGGCAGCAGGGAGAACAGTCCATGGTGGGGGGTTAGGGGTCACTGATGATGTTACGACACGCAGCGCTTAGATGAAATGTAAGCGCTAATGGAGGGAAGAGAAGCGCCGATGATCCTCTCTGCTGTCCTCACCATTCTCCTCACATTCTTCCAGTCGGAAGTACTGCAGCCTCCACACCACACAGAGAGACAGCTGTTCAGAATGCTAACTATGTGGGCAGGGGCAGGTGGGCTCTCCTCATCCTCTGCAGGAAGTACAAACACTTCTGTGCCCTCTTGACTTGTGATGTGGTGTTCACAAACCATTAAGGTGCTACTGACCACCTCCACAGCTGAGCTGTTGATGAGAAGTGGAGCCTGGCAAGGTCGGTTCTTCCTGAAGTCGAAATGGTCTCCTTCATCTTCTCCATGTTCGGGATGAGGCTGTTGTCTCTGCACCAGCCAACCAGCTGCTCCACCCCCTCTCTGTAGTCCTGGTCGTTGTCGTCTCTCATGAGGCCCACTATCGTTGTATCATCTGCAAACTTCACGATGTGATTAGCGATGAACCTGGGGGTGTTCTGAGGTGTTCTGTCCGACCCGGACTGCCTGAGGTCTGTTGGTAAGGAAGTCTAGCAGGCAGTTGCGAAGGGGTGTGCTGAAGCCCAGATGTTCCAGTTTTCCTGCCAGATGCTGTGGGATGATGATGTTGAACGCTGAACTGAAGTACAGGAACAGTATCTGCATGTGGGTGTTCTTCTCCTCCAGATGTGCCAGGCTCAGGTGAAGAGCGGAGGAGACGTCGTCCTCAGTGGAGCGGTTCTGCCGGTGGGCAAACTGGAACGGGTCAAATGCTGGGGGAGTCTGGAGACGATGTGTTATTTTACCATCCTTTCAAAGCACTTCATCATGATGGGAGTCAATGCAACAGGCCAGTAGTCATTAAATTAAGTGACTTGAGGTTTCTTTGGCACCGGATTGAGGCAGACTTAAAGCATACTGGCACTGTGGCTTGGTCCAGTGAGGTATTAAAAATGTCTGTGAGGACACCAGTCAGCTGACCTGCACATTCCCTGAACACCCGCCCAGGTATGTTGTCGGGGCCTGGGGCCTTCCATGGGTTGAGTCTTCTGAGTCTTCAACACGTCAGCTGTGTCAAGCCAGAGTGTGTCCTCTTCCTGATGGGGAACAGCTATCACTGCTGGAGTGCTGTTTAGTGCCTCAGCTCTCCCAAAGAAGTTATTTAGTCCGTTAAGGACGTCAGCATCACCTTTACCCACCTGGGGGTGGAGGGGTGGTTGAGGGTTGTAGTCTGTAATCGCCCATATGCCTTGCCACATGCTCCTGGTGTTGCTGGCGTCATGGAAAAGATCCTGGATTTTCCAACTGTGGCTCCGCTTCACGAACCTGATCGCATGGTTCAAGTTGGCTCTCACTGTCCTCAGTGCCTTCTTGCCGCCAGACTTGAAGGCTGAGTTCCGTGCTCTTCGGAACTCAGCCTTCAAGTCTAAAGTTGGCTCTTCTGCATCGTTGGTTGGCTCTGGTGATGATGTTCTTAGTGGTGCTGAAGTCCTCAATGCATTTGTTGATGTAGGCTGACACAGTCATGGCATACTCATTAATGTTGATCTTGTTGCCATATGTTGCTGCAGCTTTGAACATGTCCCAGTCAGAGCACTCAAAACAATCCTGGAGTGCTTCCATGGCCCCCCTCAGTTCACACCCTCACCTGTTTTACTGTGAGTTTTGCTCTGATCAGCAGGGGCAAAACTCAGCAGGAATTAGGATTACAGATAGGTGGTCTGAAGAGCCAAGGTAGGGGCGGGGGGCTGCTCTGAATGCATCTTTTATATTGGTGTAAACCAGGTCCAGAGTGTTCCCTCCACGAGTTGGAAAATCCACATGTTGGTTGAAATGAGGGAGAACAGTCTTCATATTGGCCTGGTTAAAATCCCCAGCAATGATGAAAACACCCTCCGTGTGTGCAGATTGCAGCTCAGTTATAGTCCGACAGAGAACACTCAGCCTCTTTATTATTAGTGCTGGGAGGCACATAAACAGCAGTGATGCTAACAACAGTAAACTCCCTGGGCAGGTAGAAAGGTCTGCAGTTAACAGTGAAAACCTCAATGTCTGGAGAGCAGTAGCTGGCGACAGAGCTTGCATTTTTACACCAGTTGTTGATGTAAACACACAGCCCACCCCCTCGCAATTTACTGCTTAGTCCGCTGTTTCTGTTGGCGTGGAAACTAGTCAGCCCCTCCAGGCTAACGTCATTGTCCGGTATCGATGAGTAAAGCTATGTCTGCGTCAGGATGAGAATGCAGCAGTTACAAAACTCCCTCTTTGAAGAGAGTTTGAGTTGTAGGTGATCTATTTTGTTGTCCAGTGAGCGGACGTTGGAGAGCAAGATGGAAGGGAGCGGCGCTTTGTAGGGGTTTGCTTTTAGCTTTGCTGTTAGCCCACCTCGACAGCCGTGCTTCCGCTGCCAGTAACACCGCCTTCGCTTGCTCCTCCTCCGGTGTGTGCTGCTTGCCAAGTCCACTGCATTGTGGGCCTCTGGGATTTGTGCCCGAAGCACTCCGAACCTACATAAACAATCTAGAGTAGTTGTAGGTACGAGTCCAAAAACACTAGGTGACCGTAACTCCAGCAGACACTGGTGGTCATAACTGGATCAATGTATAGTTTGTAGCGTGCTAGGCGGCATATTTTGTAGAAATGCTCACAGGTTGTCGAGAGCTGTAGCAGCTGCAGCCTCACAGGGCGCCGCCATCTTGGATTTTTCATACATAGCATTACGTATTAATTATTGTTCATCATTTATTGTTCGTTTTTCACTCTCTCACACACTCGTCTAATCCTAATCTGATCATCTAATCCTGAGCTTTACTATAGTTTCTTCATATTTTTGCATGCTGTTTATATCCACCTGCATACACAGTTTTTTTAAAGCCTGGAAAAGTGTTTAAAATTTCCAGGTGATTACACTTTCCTTGCAACTGAGGCAGGAACCTAATATCCTTCAAAGAGTACCATTTTGCACAGCTTCTTGCATTTGCTGACATTGTAACTCCAGGGTACTTATTTTGGCCATATGACTCAGCCTTAGTTTGTCAAAAACAGAGACAACAAATTAATAAGCATTAAAGTATGGGTTAGGTTTCTGCAATATTATCAGTGCGTAAAAATGCATAAAAACTTATCTTCAGATTCTCAGCCCAAAATGGTGATCTACTTTCAGCAGTTTTTGTCAGTTATTGCAACAGTCAACTGCATACAATATGGGCAAAATTGATCCCGCTGCCTCTAATCCCGTCGGCTCTTATGTCAGCCTAGAGTAGAAAAGACCCAGCTAATATGGCGGAGACACAGGATGCGCTCCAGCACTTAATGAGGCGTCTAGCAGGGGCGATTCTACGATCTGACCTTTAGGGGTGCTCAGCCCCCAGTGTTGACTGTGATTCCTGGCATGAACATGTTTAGTCCAGATGTAAGATTCTTGGAGTTGACACATTTTTGAGCTAAAGCTCGTCAAACAAACAAACGGCAGTGACAAACAGATTGAAATGTTTTCACTTGATAAAACCTGCATGATGGCAATAGGTAGACCAGCTATATTCATAAAGGTGCACAGTGTTTGTCAGCTGTCTTAAAAAAGGGCTGCTATTACTACACTTTCCTTGTTGCCGTATTGCTTTGCTTACAAGAGAGACAAATTTAGCAGTTTGTATACCTAGTTGTGGAGAAGCATATATATATATATATATATATATATATATATATATATATATATATATATATATATATGTATATGTATATGTGTGTGTGTGATCATATAAGACATAAGCCTGCCATATATTATGGCGGTCTCATGACCAGTCCATGTCTTCTGTCAAGCAAATAAATCCCTACACATATCCTTTATGAATTTACATATTGCACTTTTTTTTAACTCAGATTAAGGGAAACAGTTTCCTTATTAGGAAAAAAAACATACAGTTCAGATTTAACTTTTCGGACAGGCATTCTAAATCCACGACTGCATCTACTGAGCTCATGTTTAAGAAACAATTCATTAGAACAGCTGAAGCGCTTCGGACACAGATGCCACATGTGCAGAAAAGAATATAGCTGCACAAAAGAATATAGCTTAAATTAATTTTGCGACCACATCAACTGATTAAATAATTTCTTACTTTTTGGTGTACCAAATTACCCTTGTAATGATGTAATATTTTATGGGCTAAGCCCCTGATGATGAGAATGTCTAGCTCTGGCCCTGGTTTGTACTAATTTACTATTGGACAGTGTGGAAATCTATGTACAATAAAACCAATGTAAATAGTGTTTCTCTGTTTTATTTGTCTTTATCCTATATCTAGAAGTAAAAATAGTCAAATAAATAGCACTATTATTTTGTCGAACCCTAATCATACAATTATAACTAAGCAAAAGTCTAAACAAAAAATAGTTGCTTAGGCGGCATCTAGTGTTCTTATACTGTATATTATGTAAAACAAATTACATCTGCTATTTATACCTGAACTGCCTCGAAGGGTCGACAAACAATGAAAGCAATAATAGCAACGAAATATTGGTAAAAGTGAAACCCTCACCTTTTCTGTGGCTGTGGCTAAGAATCTAACTTTTTAATAGTGTACAGCCTTTGTTTTTCCATCTTTCCAGTAGTCTTCAGAACTCCTGCCTGGCACAGAATATTTGGTTTTATAAAAGAGATTAGGTTTTTGTTGATAAAATGTATTATACTTCAGAATTAATGCTATTTTGAGATGCTAACTATAGTTACTTACATTTCTCCAGTTCAACAAATCAAAACTCTCTCCTCCTTCTGTTCAGAACTGTGTTCAGCAGCTTTCACCTATTTTAGTGCAGATAATATTTAGTTTCTTAACTGGGACCAGTTTCGTAGCCTGATATTAATTGTGGTAACGGCAATATCTCATTATGAATGAAAACTTAAATCTCGCGCACACACGCGATTGAAAACAGCCAATCAGGAAGAGGGAAGGCGGGATTTAAGGCAGCACAACCAATGAGAGTGGAGTTAATAAGTCAAAAACCTATGTCATATTGGAAAAGACATAATTGTGCTCCTTGGAAAACAATTTTGTTTTAGTTTTTTTGGTTCATTTCTTTCGTTTTTTGTTTTCTTTCTTTTGGAGGTGTTTTGAACAGAGTTTCAAAGGAAAGGTAAAGAATAAAAACCTTCCCAGGATCAGAGAAAAAAAAAGGGAAAAACATCACGTTAAAGGGACACTAAGGGGACCAGGGTTTTAACTGCATGCTATTAACACTCTTGTTTTTCTCTGAGTTATTGCTTTCAGATTAAAGGAGACGCCACCTTTCTGCCAACAGAAGACTCTGAAAAGACAGTGCTAGCAGTGCGGTAAGGAGTTATAATCAGATTTGGACACTAAATTATACTTAGTTTTAACCAAGTTATGCCAGATCTTCCAGCAGGAAAGGTGGTGTCTTAAAGATGTTTGTTGCTTTCTGCTATTAACAGCTCTATCTTTCTGCTTCTTTTTCTTTGCAAAGAAACCTGGTCAATATGATAGGATTGTGCTAACATAGAGATTTAGTCTCATTTTAGACATTCTCAGATGTGAGAGAATGCAGAAACAGTGCCGCAGTGCCATGGGGGCTGATCCTTGGGACAAGGACTAAAGGTGATGTCATTGACTTCAGCCTGATCCAGTTTTGAGTTTTATTTTATCAGAGACAAAGTTTGATTTATTTTTTTCTATCCTTTTGTTTCTTTTATGTTTTTCATGTTAGAGGGAACACTGTAGTTAAAATGTTTGTGACTGTTTTGCTGTAATTTCTTTCAACCTATGGAGCGTTTTCTTTGGCAAAAAATGCTGGCAGAATTCATTCTGTTTGCAGGCGTGAGGACTGGAGGATGGATTGTTGATGAGAAGGAGAATGTTGTGCTTAAGTCAGACGTTGGACTGAAAATGGACATTGAAGGACTATGACTGAGGCATCGGACAACCTTCGACAACAAACACAGATGAGTTCTGCAGACACGACTTCATGCTTTTCACTTCAGATTTTGTTGTACACAATTAAAACAAAACACACATTACGAAACACATTAAGATTATGTAAAGGTGAAAACTTTTAAAGAAGTAACTTGATGGAATCATAGAGCAACTTAATAAATTAAGTGGGTATTATATCAACAGTTAAATAAATTAATTAATTAATTAGTTTTCACTATATAAGTAGAGTAATGTGAACTTTTAAATAGCATTTCATTTAATGAACATCTTAGTGTCAGCTGATTTCTGCTACTCTGACAGGCATCAATAAAACGCAAAGAAAGATTACTGGCTAAAATGGGTAATGTTGCAATAAAATTAGCATAATGACACATCCTACTAACTAACATGAGTAAATTTAGGATTAAAGCATCAGGGTACAATGGTTACAATATTTATGGAGATTTAATATCTTTCAACTAGAACACAAATAAGTCTTTTTAACCAGTTAACCCGTTAACCTGAGGGCTTTTAGATCAGGATAATTTAATGGTTATCATTTTACATGCAGAAAATAAGTAAGATTATTTTAATTAGATTAGATTATGGGGACATTTTGGATCTGGTCAGGATGGTTGGGGGGCTGTGATGATAAAAGGGTAACAGCTTGAAGGTGATATCAATGAATGAAGGTTTTCTCTGAGGAACATCAAAGCAGCAAAGACATCCCACATTGGAACTCCTGTTGTGTAAAGAACATCTTTAACGGGACATAAGGTGAGAACCTTGCAATGAGAGACGTTCCACACAGGGGGGTGTGGAGACCCCTGGGGCATGGCACCCAGGGACGAGCTGCTGTTGACTTGACACAGCTGGTGGAACCAGAGGGACAACAAGGTGGTCCCACAGGTCACCTGACACCTGACACTGACTGTAAAGAGTTCGGGGTTTTCAGGGTTGCTGAAAACAGAAAGCTTCAGAGAACCTTAACCCTTCCTGACCGGGCACTCAGAATACATAGATCATAGATCAGATTGCAGAGGCCTAGACAAATAGGAACGCAGAGACGCGTTCATCCAAGAACTTCTTAATAAAAGTCCTTAATCCTCAGTTTAAGAAAATAAATAATCACATGTATGGTTTACTTTATTTTAGGATTAATTTGGGAACTAATTCTGATTTGCTTAAGTAGCTTTGGTTGTTCAACAATGTTAGAACATTTTCAAAAAACTCCTGTTCTCTCCTGCTCTCTGCTTTGTTTTGTGTTGTAGAACCTTGGCATCCTTGAACAGTAACAGCATGGTATAAATATTTTGTCTTTTCTGTGCAGAACAGCACCTCACTTAAAAAAAAGTAGAGAGAGAGGGAAAAGCTTTCACATGGAAAGGCTTTCTTTTTCTCAGTTGGGTTTTCAAAATAATTGGGAAATGACATGAAACGAATATGTTGATGAAATTATGTTGCAGAGAACTTCAACTGTCAGACAACAACAGTTAAGACACACATTAAAAGCATTCTGTTAAGAATTATTATGAATTTACTGCATATACATTTGAACTTAAAGATTACTATTTTAATTAATAATTAAATTGCAGAATTCTGAGAGCTAAATAATTGTGGACAGAAATATCTTGAATGTGTAAGTGCTTGGAGAATGTTTAATAAATGACACATGAAAGGGGTTTTGATAAGAACACTAATTACACCTTGTTTCTGTTCTCCAGTGGAAACAAGGACTGGTGTCTGCAGACCATCTTCACAAAGTGTTTATTTAGGAGAAATGCAAAATAAAAGGTTAATTGCCCAATTAAGAACTGAACGCTTATTACCATCCAGCTCAATCGTCCAGCCTGCGAGGAGGAACCACGAAGAGGACTGGGGATGAAGAAGCCAGAGAACTCTGATTCCTTATTCTTCAACGGGAGGAGTTGCCTGAAGAGACCCTAAGCGCGATTAGATTATTTTCTGCCTTGTGCCTGAATGGCCTGAAGGCTTCCTTAACTTTGCGTTCTTGACGTTTAGAACTCTTCTCATATTCTGTTGCTGTTTGTTTAACTGCTCTGTTCCACTGACTCACATGTTTGATTTTTTTGTGTTATGAGATCTACACTTTAATGTTACATCATGTTGATCAATATGGGTTTATGAAAAAATGGAAACTGTTTGCTTCAGACACACAAAGATCTATGGTTTATGCACCTTTTTGATTTGATATAGGAAGAACCAGGATCGGATTGGCTCTAAAGATCCTTTAATATTAGCTGGTAATGATAAGACTTAGATTCAATACAGGGGTTTCAGGCTCAGATTGGCCGAGAGCAGATCTCCCTGGGAGGGGGGCTTTCCAGTTTTTACTACCCCCTAGGGGGGGTAGCTTTTTCTGGGGTTCCCTTGCCCGCACTGAACCTCTCCTGCCTTTGCTCCTGGTGTTGTAAGTTTGGAGTGGTGGATTATTGTCCATCGTAGGGGTGAGTGGAGAAAGGAGTAGGAGGGTATTCAGGGTGGGTGAAGAGTAGACGGATCTGACCTTGGTTAATGAACAGGGTTTAGCTTACCATAGTCTAATGTAATTTTAAAATAATGTGCGCATAGGTACCTAAAACAGGCCTTACTTAATTAGATGAACCCTAAATTGTAGATGAAAGCTAAACCTTTAATATTGTGTGTTAAAGCTCTATGAAGCATTCATGTTGATCTGTATTAAAAGTTCCAGCACTACCCGGTTCCAACACGGGAACCCTTTGGGTCCCACTTTACGAGTTTACAGAAATGGTTCCTCTGTGCTTTGATCACATTTTCAAGTGATGGGTCATCTTGTTTTGACTTAATGCTGACGACGCCATCATCAAAAAAAAAAAAAAAAAAGAGAGGAATGTTATAAGAATTATTATTCTGAAGTCACTATGGCCTCACACCACTCGGACAGAGGAGGCCTGGAGACCTGATGTCTGTGTATAAGATCCACTGTTTTCTGATTGCAAGGCCAAATGCTGCAGCTGCTGAGGGATACTGATTGTTTACGATAGACTGTCTTTGTTATGTCTCAAACCAAGGCCACGGTGCAGTATTAGGGGAAGCCCGAAAAGCGAGGCAGGGAGAGACAGGGCAGACGCAGACCGCAGCGGAACCGAAGGGTGCGATTACTTTCCAACTATGTGAATCTCTGCTCTGTTTTTCAATAAAGGTGCTGGAACGTAATACCACCGTCTCGTCATTTAGTAAAGATGGGAACTCAGTTACTATTGTTTAGAATTCCACCCAAAACTCCCATAACAGGTGTCTACCTTGTCAATCAAAGGCCAGACGTGTTAGTGATTGGCTGAGCCAGGCCCTGCCCCCGCTGGCGCACAGCACCTTTGAAATGACTCTGTAAGAAACGCTGAGCGCTTCAAACGAAGGCGCTCCGGGCGAACCTGTGCATGTACGCACGTCAGGCAGAGCTAAACCAACATGCAGTAATACTCTGAATAAGTAATTTTTTAGGGGTGCTGAGCTAAGATTTAGGGGTGCTTGAGCACCCCTAAAAATGGCCTAAATATGCCACTGGTGTCTAGTATATTTTTTTCTCTGGGTATGTAGGAGTGTGTGAACAAGGAGAGGAATAGTTCAGCCACTACTGTGTCTGTAGCGCAGCAGTGCAAGCTGGTCTCTAACGTGTTTATCGTCACTTTTTTTTAGAGCCCGAATTAGTGACTTCGCTTTCTGAAACAAGCCCAAAAAATCGCAACCCAGGACTCATGAAATTTACAAACGACTTTAGAAAAAACGTTTTGAGGGATTTTTCTGCACTCTTGGCTGAAATTATGCCTAAATTTTAGAGATGGGTCCAGCAACATTATTGTGTCGGCGCATGTGTTGAGCTTATCGAGTGAAACCCTGTATCGCTGCGTGTATTGCTTTAAAGTTATACTATGCAACCAGGGTTGATTTTCCAGCGAGGCTCCCCCCAGAGGGCGAAAGTAAAAGTGCACTGTCTTAAAGATGCTCAGCTGTTCTCCTGGTTTCTCCGTCAAGCCAGGCGCAGTTGTTTTGAGCTTAGCAGACAGGCGAACGCAACGAAAAGTCGAAAAAACCACAGTACAAACAATGACAATTGTTTTTACATCCCTATTCATTTGGTGATGTGAAATCCCTGGCGGATAAACTGCACAGCATTACTGCTGGTGGTAGATTGTGGCTTGATGAATTGAGTAATTTGACCAAAGGCACAAAATTGGCCCTGGGTGATTTTAGAGCCATTTTAGGATGTTGTGTGCCCACTTCTGCTGCAGATAATATTGAAAATGATGCTCGCACATTCCACATGATAGATGAAACTTCCTTGTCTGAAGTAATTTCTTATTTGGGAAAGGCAGTTAGAGAGCGTTTTCCCTTATACACCCCTGCAGCGGTTCTCAAGTTTGACTGGGACCCACAACAGCATCCAAAGGAATACATAACTCAGGCAGCAGAAAAATGGATCAAACACACAGGTGTGAATCCTAAAGAAGATAGGTCCAATCTGGGTGGCTTATTTAGAGAAGTAGTGTTAAAAGTTGTACCCTCTTTAGTATCTCAGCTGATGAAACAAAATCCTAATATGCCCGGTTGTGAAAATGCCCACCGGGAAAAACATTTAGTACACCATTTGCATGTGGCTCAACATGGGGAGAGGAAGCAAAACAGAAAGTGAGTAAGAAAAAGCAAAAGATTGAACATGTGATGGTGTCTCCAAAACAGTTAAAAAAACAAAACAACTGGACTTTTTTCCGAAGTTTAAAGACGTTTCGCTTCCTATCCAGAAACCTTTATCAATTCAAAATGTCTGGATTAGTGTCGAGTTGCAAGCTTTATAGCACTGCCCAACAAAGGCCTTGTAATGGCTTAGATAACATGCAAATTGAACCGAAACAGGTCCACCCCCTTAGTAATGGGGAGTCGTTAAGGTCATTGTAGGCCTGCAAACTGAACCAAAATTGGTCAACACCTCTGCAATGGGGAGTCATTAGGGTCGTTATTGGCCTGGCTTATAAGAGTGATGTTTTGATCACCCATATGGGGTTGATGATCAACCTGTTTTGGTTCAATTTGCATGTTATCTAAGTCGTTTTACAAAGCCTTTGTTGGGTAGAACTATAAAGCTTGCAACTCCACACTACTGCAAACATTTTGAATTGAGAAAGCTTTCTGGATAGGAAGCGAATCATCCTCAAACTTTGGAAAAAAGTACAGTTGTTTTATTTTTTTAATTTTTTGGAATGACCATGACCTGGATGACTGAGAATCTTCACCAGCATGTGATGGTATCAGTAGTTGGATGTTTTGGAGCTCCAACCCCGAAGGTGTCACCTCAGTTTAATTCACTACAAGGAGGAGGCTTGCCTCCTTCTTCTCTCAATTCTCCATATAATTACAGGTCTGTTGGTCCTGGATGTGTGAGCAGATGGCAGTTTGCTGGTCAGCGTGGGCGTCGAGGATGGAACAGAGGACAGAGAGGACAGGGTGGATGTAACAGACATGTGACAGCACCCATCGACATCTGCTATAACTGTGGTTGCCTTGGACATTGGGCACATGACTGTGAGCTATTCCACCCCCACCGGCAGGTCAGCCCGGCATGGTGCTACCAAATCCTAATATGGCCCCACCTCTACAAGGTCAGTACCACCAGCATGGGGATAACTCTACCTATAAACAATATTGAGACACCCCTGAGGATGATCCGAGCAGCATGAGCACTGCAGACCTCATGCTGCCAGCGAAAGTGGGAAATGACTGCATTAACTTTTAGTGGACACTGGAGTCACATATTGCACTATTCCCAGACAACCACCAGCCTCTGGGTTGCGGACCAAGACTGTGTCACTGATAGGCTTTTCAGGGAACGAACAGCATGTGTGTAGAGGGGTGAAAAGCAGGTTGTTAGTTGATAAAACCAAGAAGTTGGAAAACAGGCACCCCAACATGATTTTTCGTTTTGTGTCTTTGATTTCTCATTGTAATAGGTTATATGGTGTCATTTCATTTAGTCCATGTAGTTCCACGTGCAGCCGCTAGGGTCGCTGGCGCGTAGGTGGCAAAGAAAAGACAGAGCACACAAGAAGAATAAATCTTCCGGTTGAAGGTAAACGAAGCTCTGTCACTACCCGATCCGTACCGGTAGCACGATCCGTACCATCAGCTCATTTGCACATGCGCGAACAGGATAACTTCCAGTGGGAAATATTTCGTTTTTCTTACTTTTTTATTCTTTTGTATTTTTTCGAGGCAGGGGTTTCTTTTTGTATATCTATGTATTTGCGGCAATAATGCATATTCTAAAAAATAAACAACAGAAATACATAAAAAATACATTGTTTTTTGTTTTTTTTATTAGCAAAAATGTTTCCCAGTTGTGGTTAGGGAAATAAAAATATATAAACCATTTCTTAAAGTACATAAACCCCCAGCTATAAACACATATGGGTAGTCCGGAAAAGTATTTCATTTTGAATTTTTTTGAATTTTTCATAATTTATTTAAATTGCATATGTATGTGTTTTGTGCTCAATAAATTTATTTTAATAAGGTTTGCCTTCGCTTTGTGTGTGTTCTTTGTTCTATCCCCTGTTCGTTTTTGTAAAAAAAACAAAAAAAAAAACAATGCGGCTACTATAATCACGAGGTCTTACTATATTTATGCTTCCAATTGGCAAAATTATCAGACAGCATAGGATTAATTTCCACTGTTATGCTGATGACACTTAGCTATATTTATCCATAAATCCTGATGAATCCAATCAGTTACTTCGACTGCAGTCATGTCTTGATGACATCAAAAGCTGGATGACTTTAAATTTCCTGCATTTAAATTCTGACAAGACAGAAGTTGTAATCTTTGGGCCAGAGTCTTCAAAAAATAAAGTTCTTAATCAATCACTTAATCTGGATGGCATTAACTTGGCCTCTGGTAATAAAGTTAAAAATCTTGGTGTTGTTTTCGACCATGTAATTTAAATCCCATATTAAACAGGTTTCCAGAGTTTCCTTTTTTCACCTCTGGAATATCGCCAAAATTAAAAACATTCTGTCCAGAGGTGATGCTGAAAAACTAGTCCATGATTTGTTACTTCAAGGCTGGACTATTGTAATTCTTTACTATCAGGAAGTCCACAAAATGCAGTTCGAAGTCTTCAGCTGATCCAAAATGCTGCGGCAAGAGTTCTGATGAAAATCAACAAGAGGGATCATATTTCTCCAATTTTAGCTTCCCTTCATTGGCGTCCTGTTAAATCAAGAATAGAATTTAAAATTCTCCTTCTAATGTATAAAGCCCTTAATAATCAAGCTCCATCATATATCAGAGCTCTGATTACCCCGTATGTTCCTAACAGAGCACTTCGTTCTCAGACTGCAGGTCTGCTGGTGGTTCCTAGAGTCTCTACAAGTAGAATGGGAGGCAGATTCTTTAGCTATCAGCCTCCTCTCCTGTGGAACCAACTCCCAGTTTTGGTCCATGAGGCAGACACCCTATCTATTTTTAAGACTAATCTTAAAACTTTCCTTTTTGACAAAGCTTATAGTTAGAGTAGCTCATGTTACCCTAAGCTATCTCTATAGTTGTGCTGTGATAGGCCTAGGCTGCTGGAGGACATCAGGGTCTAATTTTCTCACTCTACTGATTTCTACTGTTCTTCAGTCTACTGTTCTCCAGTTTTGCATTGTATTACATTGAAATGACTGTCGTCATTTCAGCTTTTAACTTTTTGCTCTCTCTCTTTTTCTTCATAGTAGGTACACCTGGTCTGGCGTTCTGTTAAACTGTGACATCATCCAGAGAAGACGGCACACCCGCTACTACCATCTAATGTAGAACAGATTACTAGATCAATGTGTGCTTCTGTGCTTTTTTGTCTCTCTGAGCCCGGTTCTGCCGGAGGTTTTCCTTCCCGTTAATGGGGAGTCTTCTTCCCACTGTCGCTTCATGCTTGCTCAGTATGAGGGATTGCAGCAAAGCCATGTACAATGCAGACGACTCTCCCTGTGGCTCTACGGTTCCCCAGGAGTGAATGCTGCTTGTCGGGACTTTGATGCAATCAACTGGTTTCCTTATATAGGACATTTTGACCAATCTGTATAATCTGACCCAATCTGTATAATATGATTGAACTTGATTTTGTAAAGTGCCTTGAGATGACATGTTTCATGATTTGGCGCTATATAAATAAAATTGAATTGAATTGAATTGAATTGAAGTCTTCTCTAGTTTATGATGTGTACACCAGAGGGCGCTAATTTCTCAATCGATAATTTTAACTTTCTAATAAAATAAATGTTTGTTTATGTTTAGAACAAGATTATTTGTATAACAAAATTCCCCGTATAATTAAGGATTAAATATTTTTTCCAGTCCTGTTTGAACAAGCAATAAAACTAACAGAGTGCATTCAGACAATACAGTTAAACGTTATGCAATGATAACTTCCCAGGCTGGAGGATGCTGGAGCCTATCCGATGATGACGTCAAGCAATACAATGGAGAGAATGTAAAACGTAGCAATTTCTTTCAGAAAAGTCTTTAATATTTTATTTACGATATAGTTTAGCATTTTTTAATGATTTAAGTATAGAAATAAGTATTTTCAGTACCGTAATTACATTATTTTTTTGGCGACCCAGAAGTTATTCTGTTTGCACTTGCGCAAATGAGCTGATGGTACGGATCGTGCTACCGGTATGGATCGGGTAGTGACAAGCTCAATGTGTGTCTCGTCTTTCTTATACCACAGGTCAGTATAAATATGGTTTTATGTACCAATATTAGTGCCATCGAAGAGTTGGAAAGGCTCTTAAAATGAACCTCAACTAAGGAGTCACGTAGTTCATTCTGTGATTGTTGTTGTGTACAAAAACGGGACTTGTTCAGAAGGCTAATTGCAGCTAATGTTAGCTGACTTCACGTGTGTGTGATATAGCTTAAAGACGAGTTCATTTAAACCTGTGTTTTGCACTTTTTGAAAGAGTCTTCACTCAAAGGAAATAATTTTGGTTTCTTTATTTTATTTGATGGTCCTTTATGGGTTTGTTACAAAAACCAGATAAGCCATATATTCATAACATATGTGAAGCTGAGGGCTGAGGCACCTTAAAGGAATATTGCACCTTTTTGAGTTTTATACCAAGATTAGAGTTGATGTGAGATGTAAAAAAGTATTGTTCTATCAAAACAATGACCATTGTTTAAAAGCTAAGATGCTTAAATGTTAAAATACATTTTATTTATGCTGATTAAAAATGGTAACAGCTATTAAAATAGTTAAAAACCATTTAATATATATTTCTACTGATAGTGTAATACAAAAAGGTCTTAGAAAAGTGGACATTGGATTTAAAGCACTAACTACAAAGTTAATATGGTTTAGATAGAAAAGCCATTTGTGAATTAATTTCGTCAATTGATAGAGTTCATCATGCTAAATGGAGCATGTGAAAAGAATGATTGTTTGGTTTAAAGGTATATTACAGCCATTTCTTATGTAATGAAGCTACTGGTTCTCTACCTGAAGTCTGTGATACCTGAAGTATGCTGTACATGAAGTGTGTTTGTAAAACACACAAGAAGAATAAATCTTCCGGTTGAAGGTAAACGAAGCTCAACGTGTGTCTCGTCTTTCTCATACCACAGCATCACACGTTGAGGGAGGATCATCTTATACATTACCCTCAGCCATCCAAGGTTGCAGGGTAACATCTGCAACCAGTGGGGAAGAGTTTGCTGACATCTGCTCCTACTCATCTTCACCTACCTGACCCACCACACATCACTGTTATATGACAAGAACCACACAGACTGGTATAAAGAATCTTCTGCAGGAGAACTTGAAGGTAGAACATGGACAGTCACTTCTAGGAACATATATGTTCCTAGGGTGTGGCAGCTGCAGTGATGCTTCTACACTAAATTACAATGGCATATCATGTCAGATGAAACTTTTCCTAATATTTCTCTTTCTCTCCATGTTGAGAATGAGAGGAAGGAATTAGGGGGCATGGTAAAACATTCCCTTCAGGCCACTGATTGGGGTCCTACCAGCGTGACGGGTTTGCTGTTTTCAAAATCCACTAATACCTATCGATTGCCTGTGATGTAATTGAAAAGTTTATGTTACAACAGCTTGAGTTTTTAACTCATTACCATGGCCGGGAACACACTGATCATCATAAAGCAGCGGAGATTTTGGCTACACTCGCATTACAACTATGGACAGAAAGTCCCACAGAGGTGGGATTAATTTCATGTGCTCCAGTTTCATTTCAGGTCACTACTGAATCTTCTGTCTGGATGAACCACTACCCACATAAATCTAAAGCAGAGGAAGGGATTGCTGATACCATTGCAGGCCTCCTGGCAGCTGGAGTTTTTGAACCCTCTGTCACAGCCTGGAACACACCCATTCTTCCACTGGAATAGAAAATACTGGTAAATATTGCATGGCACATTATCTCAGAGCCATACATTTTGTTTAAAAAAACCCTTCAATTTCTGTCCCTAATCCATATGTGGCCATTTCTAGTTTGGAGCACTCCTGTGGTATACATGTATTGATTTGGCTAATGCTTTCTTCTGCCTAGCTTTGGCTGATGAATGCTGAAATATTTTTTTATTCACTTATAGAGTGAATGCTACACCATACTGCCACAGGGATTTTATCTATCACTAGGCATTTTTAATCAGGTTTTGAAAGTTGTTTTACAGACATGTCCTCTGCCCAGAAACACCACTCTCATTTAGTATGTTGATGACCTGCTGTTGGTTTCCCCTACCGCTGAGAGCTGCCTTCAGGTCATGGAGTTAGTTTTGAGACATCTGAAACAACATGGTTTTAAGGTCAGTAAAGATAAATTGAAAGTTGCCAGGAAACAGGTGTCTTTCCTGGGCTGTGTTCTTTCTACAGGAAATATCAGTATGTCCTCCAGCCACAAGCAGAGCATTCTAACAAGCCTAAACCACTGCACGTGAACGATATGCTATCTTTTTGGGATTAACTGGTTACAGTTGAAACTACATTCCTCGAAACACTGATCTTGTACAACCTTTGAGGGATCTCGTGAAGATGCAAGATATGAGAAAATTGAATAATGTTTTGATTTGGACTCAGGAAGCTGAGGAAGTGTTTGTCCTGCTTAAACAAACGCTAGCATCTGCAGCTGACTTGACTATCCCTGACTATTATTTTCCATTTTCTGCAAATGTCAAGAACCAGAGACGGATGGACCCAGTATTCAGCCAGACAAGCAGAGGTTAGGTAAGAGAATCTTTATTACCAAAATTCAAAAACCAAAACAGGCATCAAGCCAAAAACAGGAAGACTGCATCCAACAACCCAAAAATAACAAAAAGCAGTCACAGACAAAACTATATGCAAAAACAGGGGACAGGCTAACTCAAATATCCAGACACAAACAGGGTCAGAAGAACAGGCAAAACGGAGAGCAAAGAAATCTGGACTAGACTCACCACATGGCACCAAAAAACAATGATCTGACCGAGTGCAGGGGACAAAGGCAGGTATAAGTAGGGGAGTGAGCAGGTGAACGGAGTGAAACTAATTACTGGAATGGGTGGACCTAATCAGGGGAAGGGAAGTGACAGGGTATTGACTGAGAGGCTGATGGGACAGAAACTAAGATGGACAACTACAAAGCCAAAATAACCATAAAGACCAAACCCAAGATAGAAAACAAAGCTAAGACTGAACAGAACACAAGCTATAATAAAAACTAATAAAGGAAACCAGATAACTAAAACAGTAAACAAGCTAAACATGAATCCAACACAATACAAAACAAGAAACAGAAATAAACCCTAAGGCAGGAAAGCACAGTGGCGCAGTGGGTAGCGCTGTTGCCTTGCAGCAAGAAGTCACAGGTTCAAGTACACCCCTGGGTCTTTCTGCATGGAGTTTGCATGTTCTCCCTGTGCATGCGTGGGTTCTCTCCGGGTACTCCAGCTTCCTCCCACAGTCCAAAAACATGACTGTTAGGTTAATTGGCTTCTCCAAATTGTCCTTAGGTGTGAATGGTTGTTTGTCCTGTTTGTCTTTCTGTGTTGCCCTGCGACAGACTGGCGACCTGTCAGGGTGTACCCTGCCTCTTGCCCAGTGAACGCTGGCGATAGGCACCAGCAACCCCCGCGAACCCATGAGGCATTAAGCAGTTTGGAAAATGGATGGATGAGATAACTAAAACAGTAAACAAGCTAAACATGAATCCAATACAAAACAAGAAACAGAAATAAATCCTAAGGCAGGAAAACCAACATAACCAAAATAACAACATCTTCCAGAACCGAATCGTGACAGTAACAAAACTAGCAGTAAATGGAGTTTTATTTCAGGACGGGGGAGAGAGAAGGGTGCTAATGTACATCAGGGATATTGGATAACTACATGCACACAACATGTATCGGCAATAGCCAGATTGATTTAAAAAGACACATGGGCGGCAGACGGAGGACGGAGATGAGCGGCTGAGATCTCGCGAGAGCTGTGCGTAAGTAAAATGGAGGCGTTCATGCCTAAGGTAAGCTAAGGTAAGAACGAACCAATAACTGAAAATAATACAAAGTAAAAGCCCAAACATTTACAACTGTCTTATTTTTTACGAGGGAACAAACTGGACGAAGAGACCGTGACGAGCCTGGAGTGCTACCTGGACGAGTGTTTCAATAGCATCGTGATGGGGACGGCCCAGAAGCCTACAGCTGCTAGCACACCGTCACTTAAGCGCACTCGTTCTAATTCTACCAGCGCGTCATCTTCAACTCTGTCTCCCGACAGGAACTTCAGTGACATCTTGGAATCCATCGACAAGAAGCTTACCAGCCTTGACGCTCGTCTCGCCTTGGTAGAAGTTATACATAAGGAGTTTCAGTCTCTGAGAGAGTCGGTGGAGTTTAGCCAAGCCCCGCTAACAGCTATGGCCGCGGAGAATGACGAGCTGAGGGGGAAGGTTACGGAGTTGACTGAAGGGATTATCCAGCTTTCCGGCGAAAATAAGAAAATGAAGGAATCCATTCTGGACATACAGTCGCGAAGTATGAGAGATAATCTCGTCTTTGCAGGCATCCAGGAGCAGCAGGGAGAGATAGCAGAAGAAACAATCCGTAGCATTCTCCAGCAGAAGCTAAAAATCCCGGCGGATCAGGTGACAAACATCACTTTTCATCGAGTCCACCGGCTCGGAGGTAAGAAACCCGACAAAACCCGTCCTCGCCCGATCATAGCTAAATTTGAGCATTATAAACAAAAAGAATTTGTTAGAAGTTGTGGCAGGGAACTGAGAGGGACAGACTTTAGTGCTAATGATCAGTTTCCTAAGGAAATCCTAGATCGCAGGCGAGTACTGTTCCCAATCAGGAAAAAATATATGATGGATGGCGTTAAAGCCACCATATCGATTGACAGACTTTATATTAATGGACAGTTGTTCAGGGATCAGAAGATCACCCCTTGGCTTTATTAGTTACACCACAGATGGATTTAAAGCATGTTTCAATGACTTAAAAAAATAAAATAAAATAAATAAATAAAAAAGGCGCACAAATCGGTACACGGTGATAAATGAATTACACGCACAGCTCAAGAGCACGTTGGTATGGTTGTTGTTCACGGCTGGGTACACGAGGCACAGGCTATGGTTTATCCTTTTTCACACTCTCTTACTCTGCACTTTTTTATTTCTTTGTGTATTTCTATCTTATTTGTCTGCTTCTTTCCTGATCATCAGTCAATCACAAGCACATCATATGATGCTACCTGGGTCTATGTATGACTATTTTCTCAAGGGCATGCACCTTCTAACTTCTCACTCACATCTATGGCGAATGTAAAGTTTGTGACATGGAATGTGCATGGGGCTGGCACCAGAGAGAAAAAAATTAAGATCATTAACCAGCTTACTAGATTAAAGGCAGATGTTGTCTTATTGCAAGAAACCCACAAATCACCTACAAATGCAAGTGAGCTTAATTCACCTGAGTTCCCTGATGTATTTGCGGCCGGCTATAACTCTAGACAGAGAGGTGTAGCAATCTTAATCCACAAAAACGTTAGTTTTAAAATATTAGATAAAACTATAGATCCTGAAGGTAGATACATAATAATTAAAATAGCTATCCATAACCAGAAGCTATGTATTGTCAGTATATATTTTCACCAATTCTTCCTTGCACTTTCAAAACACGGGGATTGTTCACTAATTATAGGAGGTGACTTCAACTTTGGTTTAAATAACGATATAGACAGGTTGAATACAACAGGGTCTCAGCGTAGTTGGCAGTCAGTAAGTGTAGTCAAACAATACATGAGGGATTTTGGTCTTTGCGACGCATGGCGTTCTCTTCATCCTAATAGTAAAGAATACATTTTTTTCTCAAATGTTCACCATTCGTACTCTCATCTGAACTACTTTCTAATAAGCAGCTCCATGCTGTCGGTTGTTTCAGAGACGGTAATTCATCCTATTGCTATCAGTGATCACGCTCCTGTTACTCTTACCTTAATTAATAAAAAAATAACCACACAAAACAAAAGCTGGAGATTTAATACATCACTGCTTAAAGATGAAGAATTTATAAAATTCATCAAAGAACAGAGGGCTTCATACTTGGAATACAATGATCAACCAGGTACATCGGCATCGATATTGTGGGAAGCTGGAAAAGCAGTGATGAGAGGTAAAATAATTTCTTTCTCATCTCATAAAAAGAAAAATGAAAACAAAAAGATTCAGCAATTAGAAGAAAAACTTAAGTTACTAGAATCCTCTCAAGAAGAAGGAAAGTTAGGTAAAATCCGTGAAGTAAAATTAGAACTAAACCACTATATTGAAAAGCAAAATAGATTTCTAATACAAAGACTTCGAATAGAAAATTTTGAACATGGCAATAAGTCAGGAAGCTTCCTAGCTAATCAGCTTAAAATAAATAAGGAGAAAACTACTATATTTGCAGTTACAGATTCAACTGGTAATACAGTAAGTGAACCGGAGTGTATAAATAATACCTTCCGCGATTTCTACAAATCTTTATACACACCACAGATAAATCCATCAGAGAAGGATATTAAGCAATTTCTGGATTAAAATACACTTCCTAAATTATCAGATAACCAAAGAATGACACTGGATTCCCCGCTGACAACAGCTGAAACCCAGGAAGCTCTTAAAAGCATGCCTAATAAAAAGGCTCCAGGTCCAGATGGATTCCCTACTGAGTTTTATAAAGAGTTCTGGAATATTCTAGCTCCAACGTTCCACAGAATGTTGCAGGAAATACAGGAAAAAGGTAGATTTTCAGCTAATATGAATTCTGCCACCATCAGCCTTCTGCTCAAGCCAGACAAAGATCCTGTGTTGCCCACCAGTTATCGTCCCATATCCTTAATTAATGTGGATATTAAGATAATCTGTAAAGCTTTTGCAAAAAGATTAGACAAAGTAACTCCTCTCATAATACATCCAGATCAAACTGGTTTCATCAGAGGAAGGCAGTCATCCACAAATACACGCCGATTACTTCATTTAATTGATTATTCCTACAGTAAAAACATTAAAACCAATATATCGTCTTTAGACGCAGAAAAAGCATTTCATAGAGTAAATTGGAAATTTTTATTCGCTACTCTTCATAAATTCGTTTTTGGCGATTTATTCATAAATTGGTTAAAAATTTACACAATTCTCCAACAGCCTGTGTCAGGACAAATAATCAAATATCTTCCAGTTTTTGTCTACAGAGGGGCACCAGGCAAGGATGCCCTCTTTCTCCATCACTTTTTGCCATCTTTATAGAACCTCTAGCAGCAACAATCAGAGAAACAAAAGCTGTAAAAGGTATAAAATGCATGAAAATAGAGCATAAGATTAGTCTGTACGCGGATGATGATGTATTACTTTATCTCCAGCATTCAAACAATTCTCTTTTACAAGTAATTAGAATACTATAATCTTTCTCTAAAGTATCAGATTACTCTTTAAACTGGTCTAAATCTACGGTACTGTCAATTAATTGCTCTCTCGAAAACTCCCTAGATTTACAAATGCAATCAGGAAATATTAAATATTTAGGTATTACTGTGTCGTCTAAATTAACGGATTTACTTAAACTTAATCACGCCCCACTTTTAAACAGGATAGAAGAGGACCTTGAAAGATGGAAATCGCTTCCAATCTCACCTATGGGTAGGGTAGCTTCAATAAAAATGATGGTCCTACCTAGAATTAATTATTTATTTTCAATGATCCCCAATAAACCATCATCTGACTGGTTTAAATCTCCAGACTCTGCCATTTCTAAATTTCGTTGGAAAGATAAACCCCCACGTATTAGCTTAAAGACAATACAGAAGATTAAACACAGGGGAGGATTAGATTTGCCTAACTTCCATAACTATTACTTAGCAAATAGGCTACAATACATCTCTAAATGGATAAAAAATAGTCTTTTAGATGAGCCTTGGTTAGATATAGAACAGGAAATGTGCAATAATATCATGATTTCAGTTTTGCCGTTTATTAGCTCAAATATAAAACGGCATACATGCTTCAAAAATATCAACATTAGTTTTACTCTGACAGCATGGTGGGAGTTCCTTAAAATGACAAAGTCATCCCTTATCCCATGCAGTCATACACCTATCTGGAATAACCCTGATATCCTACAAAATAATAAAATGATAAACTTTACATACTGGAAGAATAAAGGTATTAAATATCTGGAACATCTACTTGACAGAACCGAGTTCATCAATTTTGCTAAACTAAATATGCAATATGGCATTAGTAAAAATAAATTCTTGGAATATGAACAACTTAAATCTATAATTAGAAATAAATATAAGCATATTAATGGTGGTTTACAAATACCAACTAATATATTAGAGTTCCTAGATTTAACCCCCCCCCCCCAAACTACTGTCTAAATCATACAGGACACTGACTAAAATAGATGATTCAATATCTCTTGGGAAATGGGAAAAGGATTTATCAGGCACCTTTGTACAAAATTTCTGGGCTCAGATATGTCTAAGAACTTTCAAATTGACTAGAAACACCAACTTACAACTAATACAATACAAAATCCTTCACAGAGTACACTACACAGTACAAAGATTATTCAAGATGGGTTTGGCACAATCTAATATCTGTCCACACTGCATAGGCAATCATCCTGATAATTATTTTCATGCGTTGTGGTTATGCACACCAGTCCAGAGGTTCTGGACAAAGATATGTAAGGACTTATCAAAGTGCTTGAGCTGTAAAATTACACCTTCCCCATCAGTTTGCTTGCTCGGTAATTTTGAGGAAAGTCCCCTGAAAAAAGAAATAGTTTACATGGTTTTCACTGCTTTATGCATCGCAAAGAAAACTATCCTCGTGAATTGGAAAAGTAAAGAAAATCTCAGTATCAATCAGTATAGAGATCTTTTGTTGGATCATGAGACAGCATCTGCTTCCACATCTGATTGGTCTCTTTGGGCTCCTCTGATCAACACCATCACTTAGTGGAATAGGGGGCGGTGGGTTGCTTCCTGCAGGGCGCAGTGGCTGGATGGAGGGGTTCCTGGGGCCCTGGGGGCACTTGGAGTAGGGCGCCTGGTGGATCCGGCTCCGGGGTCTGTTGCCCCCATCTGGGAGGAGTTTGGGAGGCCTACGGGTGGCCTACAGCAGCCGCTTGCGGCGCTCTTTGGGAGCTGCGTGTTGACGGACGTGGGTTACTGACCTGGTAGCTGTGCTGCCGCTGGGTGGGGCCGGGGTGGGTCTGGGGTCCCTGGGGCGCGCCGCCCTCGGGCGGGGGCCCCGGCGGGGCCTCGGGGGTTCCGGTTCCGGGGGGTGTGCCGCTTTTGGTGTGGGCCGGCGCGCGCCCGGGTGTCCGCCCCTGCACGGGGCCTCGGGTGCGCTGGGGGGCCTCGGGGCCCGTTGAGCTGGTAGGGGGGCATGGTCATTAACATCTCTGGGCAGATGCTCTTCTCCTTCATTGGATAGGCACTCTGTCAGTGGGGGGAGGGGGAAGAAGGGGGAGTAGGGACCTACCCAGCCTGGATGTCTACTGTCGAATGTATGGTGAGTTGTTTGAACGTTAGTGTTGGGGAGGGATTAAATCTACGGGGGAGGGGGGGTGTGGACGTTCTGGTGGGCTTGTGTCCGGCCCCCTGTCCCGGTCCTGGTCCGTGTCGTCTTCCGGTGCGGGTTTCGCTTGGGGGGTGGGGTTTGGGATGGCTCGTGCGGGCCGGCTGGCCAGGGTCCCCCCCTCTTATTTATTTATTTATTATTATTATTATTATTATTATTATTATTATTATTATTATTATTTATTTATTTAGTTTTTTTTTTTGGGGGGGGGAGCCAGTAGGCTTGGTGGGTGGGCTGGGGGGGGTTGAGGTGTTGGTCCTGGTGGGTGGTTGGCTGGCGGGCCCTGCGGCCTCTCCCTGGCCCCCGGGCTATGGTGGTGCCGCTGGCGAGGCCCCCTTCTCTGGGTGGGGCTTTTGGGGAGCGGGGGTGCCTATTGGAGTCAGTAGGGGAGCTGGCTCCCTGGGATTGCTTCCCGGTCATTTGCTCCCCATCCCCGGACTCCTCCCTCTGCCTGCTCCATCACGCTGCCACACATGTAGGTCCTGGGGGAGGGGGCGTTACTGAAGGTTGCCACTTTCTGGTGACGCCCCTCTCCCCAATTTTATCATGCATCTTAGACACTTTCACTTCAAACATTTTTCACATCGCACACTCATGTAGGCCATGGTAGGGGGGGTGGGGGGGAAGACGTCTGGGGGGGGGCTTATGTTGTGTGAGCCTCACCTCGGACGGCTCCCTTCACCTCCTCTCCCACTTAGACATTGAGGGTTCTGGGCAGTCGCCCGGAGGGGGTGCGCTGGCAACAGCTTCCTTCCGGAAGGGGGGTGGGCTGTGCCGTGCATCCCCTTCGGCGCTCCCAGTTTTTAAACGCACTTGAGAACAACATGCAACAACACAACATCTGAGCAGGCGTAGGGAGGATCGGGGTCTTCTGCACACCCCCGTTCTCCGATGGCGGCAAGGAGTCTGGGGCCTGGAGGAGGTGCGGGCCACTGTATCTGGGGTCTTGGCGGGGGGCTGAGGTGTGTAGTCAGCGGCTTGCCAGGTCTGGGGCTGATGCCTCCGCTCCCCTTGGGGCACAAGGGAGGGATGGTGCGAATGAGTTTTCCTTTTTTTTTCCAGGTATGGGAGTGGTCCGCTCCCTCTCCCAAGAACATCTCAAGTCTCCGCTAGGTGCGGAGCCCATCCCCCCATGTCCTGCCCTCCTCCACTTCGTTGGCGGGCGCCTCGGCCCTCTGGCGCATTGGTTGGCTTCGGGTTTGGGGCGGGTTCCCGGGCGTGCGCCGGCCCACTCCCGGCGTCCTCTTCGCAGGGCCTGGCCCCCCGGGGGGCGGCCGGGGCCCCCGTCGCGGGGACGGGGCGCCCCTGGGGCCTCTGGCCCTCAGGGCCCATGGCCGGGACCACTTCAGCGGGGCTAGCTGCCGGCGGAGCCCACGGGCTCGTCCCCGCCGCTCTTGAGGGCGTCGGCATTGCGGTGGCTGGGGGATTTCCTCGGGGTCGTCTCTGCTCCTTCCTTGGGGGGGGGGGGGGGGGGGGGGGGGGTTGCAGATATCCTGTGTCGGCCCCTCCTGGGCGACCTGCTTTAGGGAGTCCGGGGTTACGGGTCCCCTGACGCCTGCCTCTGTGCTCGGGGAAGGTGGGTCTTCGGTTCTCCACAGTCACTATCAAGCTATTTCTGGATAATTTTCACCTAAACTAGTGTACTCTCACATCTCCCACAGGTGCTGGGTCCCAGGTATTAAGTGTTCACTTATATACAGTAATCTTATAATTTATTTATTTATTTATGTTCTCTCACTTTCTTTTTTCAAGTATCACATTACACATGTCAGCTTACATAATAATATATATGATTTAGCAATGGCATCTAGGTGTTATTCGATTGTATCTGTTGCTTTATGTCTGTTGGTTGTGCTGTTCTTTTTGCATCTCTTATTCCAGGTGACGGAGCAGACGGAGAAGGTTTTATCATTCTCTCCCTTTTATCTCCTCTTTCTTTCACCTCTACTCTTTTTTTTCTTTTCTTTCTCTTTCACTTTTTGTTCTTCCTTTACTCTCCCATTGTCATGTCCATATAATTTGAAATTCTCCTTGCAGGAATCATAATAAAGCTATTTACAAGCATAAATCAAGTGGAGCACTATGGCAACAGCTGTTCGCTCCACTTGTAAAAGCAAAATCTGTCGAGCTCTATCTGGCATTGAGACATCAATTCCTATTGCCATATTGCTAGACAGGACACTGGGAAAAAAATAAAAAATAAAAAATAAAAAAATGCATATTAAACTGTTCTACCTCTTGATTAATGTTTTCTCACTTCCCGCCAAATCTGGAACCGGGGTAAGATGGGTTACATGTAACAGCAGGCCGGTAAACCCTATCTTTAACACTTGGAAACAATGGCTTGTGAACATCTCTGCCAAGAGGACAGAAGCTTCTGAATATTTATAAAACACTACCCACTCTGTCAAAGTCTGGTAAAATCTGGTAAAATCTACATCTTTGTGTAATGATGTCAAATCTGACTTCCGGTTTGGCCATGCGGGGGTAGGACGCGAAAAGGCAGAGCTCCCTACTCAACTTTTCAAAACTAACTTTTAAAAGTGCCACTCAGGGCACTTCACTGTATTTACACCAGATAAAAGAGGATAAGAGGCCACCAACTTTGGCAAAATGAGCAAGAATAAGACGATCAGTGTGCGCCAACAACCCGAACTAGCATAGCTAGCAAAATAGCTGCTTTGGCTAGCGCTAGCCCACACAGCGATGGAATGACTGCAAACGTTGAGGGGGTGTCCGTGAGTCAACTTGTAGCCGAGATTTCGAAACAACGGTCTTCGCTCAAAGAGGACAACTCTGCTTTTATTCATGAGTCGATTGCCCCTCTCCAGTCCTCCATGAATGCACTGATACAGACTGTTACTAGCTTTCAAGCACAGCTGAGAGCAACCGAAGTTCTGGCTGGGGATAACTTCAGTGCGATATCCACAGCGGACCGGAAGATAAAACACCTAGAGGAGCAAAAGGCGACAACCGCTCCCGTAGAGCAAACCTGAGGATCGTGAACGTCCCGGAGGACAGCCAGAAGGGCCAGCACGCTGTCAAGATTCTATCCGACCTGCTAATGCAAGCAATAGGCTGAGAGGTTTTTTAAAATCCCCAGGAGTTGGAGCGGGCTCAACGTTCTTCCGGCCAAAGACCTAGAGAAGGGCAGCCGCACTGTCCCTTTGTGGTGTGCTTCCTTCGCCTACAGGGGAAAGAAAAGGCATTGCAGTGGGCCTGGACGCACGATGTGGAGTTTAACGGTTTCATGCTGAGGATCTATCCAGATCTGTCTGCGGGCTTGGCGAAGAAACGCGCATCATTTAAAAACATCAAGCAGCTCCTCTATGAGAAGAAGATAAAGTTCAGTTTGCTACATCCAGCACGTCTTCGGGTTCAGTTTGAGGATGAGAAGCTCGTCTTCCACTCACCAGAAGCTGCCAAGCAGTTCTATGATCGCCGGGTTTCCGGTCCAATTGCCCGATTCTGACTCAAGCAGACTGGTCTGGGAACGACGGAGCTTTGGGTGGACTTGTTTCACCGAGCTGGGATGGTCAATATGTCTGAAGGTTGGTTGATTTGAGCTGTTGCATTTTAATGAAGCAAATGTCAGTCTATATCACTTTCATAGTTGATGGCATAATGCTTGTTGACAACTGCTTACCGTTACGTTACAACCCAACAGCAAACCTCTTTAAACTAAACCTCTTTACACTAAAGATCCCCATAACTTTAAAGGGCCAAATCTCTAATTTATATAACTCAATTATGTCATTTACTAGCGTATCAACAGACAACATCAAGACAAAACGGGAAGGAGAATTAGGGACAGTCATTTTAGATGAGACGTGGGTTAGAGCTCTTAACCGTGTGAATGGAACTACTTCTTGTGTACGTCTCAATCTGATTCAATTTAAAATTCTCCACCGTACTCACTATAGTAAGGTCAGACTTGCTAAAATATACCCTTAAATAGACGGGACGTGTGATCGCTGTAGAGCCACCCGCGCAGACTTAGCTCCTATGTTCTGGTTGTACTCTAAGCTGGGAGAGTTTTGGAAATCAATATTTGGGATTTTGAATGTTGCTTTTGGCCTACATCTAAACCCTAGTCCTCTAATGGCTATATTTGGGGCTAATGCTGCGATATGTAGCAAGAAAAATGTTATTACTTTTGCAACTCTGGTTGCTCGAAGGAGAATACTTTTAGAATGGAAATCCCAATTACCACCTAAGGTATCAAAGTAGCTTTCTGATATGATGATGTTTCTAAAAATTTAAAAAGTGAAATACTTTCTGAAAGGATCAACCAAAGAATTCTACAAAGTATGGGACCCTTTACTGGGTTATTTTGACAAACTTGCAACTCTCCCTTCTCATTAGTAAACAAGTCTCAACGTAAAGTACTTTCATTTTGGGATATTAATTTCAACTCCGCCCTCCCTTTTTTTTTAATAATTATTAATTTTTATTTATTTATTCTCTTTTTCTTTGCCGGCACAGGGATTGTTGGAGTTGGATGGGGTTTATAAATATATAAAACTGTTGAAATGCTGTGTAGTTCTTGTTATATTGTACACTGTCGTCAAAGGAATTGTAACAACTGTAAAACATTACAATCTGAATGGCATTGTACATCTGTTTTAACAACAATAAAAATATGAGTAAAAAATAATTATGTCAAATCTCCCACATTTTTCTAGCAGTGTTTTTTTTTAGTCTCTATTATAGTTACTGGTGTATGGTCACAGATAACAATTTATATGTGCTTCAAATATTTCTTTCACAACAGAGTTGCTGGTGAGACAGAAATTTATTTGGGAGTAAGAGTGGTGGACAGGTGAGAAAAGGTTAAACACCACCCACAGGTGAACCTCATCAGCCTAAGCAAGTCTATGTGCACTTTTTCATGATGGTACATTTACTGCTGCAGAACATTTGAGCACCAGACAGAGGACAGCTTCGCCACACATGTAGGGGAATTTCCATTTACTGTTAACATCAAAATAATTAAATACTGTTTTAATCTATCACCTGACCAGAAGTTACAAAGTGTGGAACATCTGCTGACCATGGATCTACCTTATTGATTGAAAATGCTATCTTTGTATGTAACCTGTATCCTGTATGAATTAGAATTGAAATCAGAATGATTATTTGCCAAATCTATTAGGACAAACAACAAATTTGACCTTGGACCGTAGCACACCAGCAGCTGCAATCTATAACAACAACAAAAAAAAAGGGAAAAAAATGAGAGCAGGGGCAATATGAACAATACTTTTTTGAACTTTTTTTTTAAATTGTAAGCTAAGCAAGAGGATATTGTCATGTGCAAATTGCAATTGGTCCAGATTTGGGTATGTGGGTTTCCTTAAGTATGACATATGCTGTAAATTGTCATGTAAAATTGTTTTAATTGAATGCTTTTTACTATCATTTCCAATTGCATGCATGATTCACACCACAAATTGTGTTGAATTTATCTTGCTAACAAACTGAGATCCAAAGTAAGTTTGTAATGTAGACGAGAGAGAGAGAGAGAGAGAACAAAACATTGTATAACGAAAAGCCAATGTGAACTAATTGCTACGTTTCATTAGAATAAGTTTGACAATCAATTAAGTCACAAACACAAATTTCATGACCAAGAGTATTGTAAACAGTTGTACACACCTGGATGCAGCCTTGTGCAGATGTAAGTTTGATTGAGGGACTTCAGAGATAGTGTAAGAAATGCAGCTGGGCCAACCCCTTAAATTACGCATGAGTGGTGCTGCACCACTGATATTTACATTTAAATTGATGTTTCCGATACTTAATTAAAGATGAGGACTGGCCTCTTCTGGTCGGTGGATGCCTCTTCCTCATCTTCCTCCTCCTCTGCAGAGTGAAGATTGCTCACTGGAACCCACAGCACTTTCCTGAGCCCTGTCAACAATATTCCACTGGAGGCTGGTTAGTGACAGAAAAGTCAATGAATGTGTCTCTCCTAATTTTCTTGGCTGAATTAATAAATACACAATGCCCCCTGGTGGTTTTTGATGCCTGGTCCATGTGCTCATACAATGAAACTCTCTGTCCAAAGCATTTTAAATATACACAGTCGATGGTCACATGAAAAAGTGTGTGAAATAAACAAAAGGCCTAGTTTGAAAAAAATATGTAGTTGGTCTGTTTTGAAACAAGAAATGATCAGTTCTTCACATATTGGTACTAACATACCATTGGTTACTTGATGAATGAAAAACCATGTCCTAATTCCTCAGCTCCAGTTTTATTAATTCATGTGATATATTTGTTTTGAAACACTAACAATTTCTTACATGGATGATATTTTATTAATGGATTCAAGTTTGGTTTTATGTCAGTTGTATTCTCTATTACACAGTGTTTAAGCTATTTAATGTTTTGATAAATAACTCTGTTAGGTATTGTCCAGTGACTATCAGCCCAAGGACTGATATTAGGACAATAGTTAAAAAGAATGATTTTAGGACTGGCATTCTTTTAACAGCAAACTCTGCACACATGAGTGACAACTTCTCTTCAAGTTCAAGAATTTATTAACAGAAAAAAGAACACCCAGAGAGCATCACTATAAAATGCTGTTTATTTGAATTAACACTACATTCCAATGAACAAATCCTCTCTACTAGGCTAGTAAAACTTAACTAAAACTGCTAAGCAAAATTAAGATAAAAAGAAGCTATGGAACTATGTACACACAAAAGAAACAAAGGACAAAATAAAATGGTTAATCCTCATCAGAATGATTCAGTGAATCCTGGTTGACTGCAAATCTAAGTCAAAGAACCAAAGTTCATCTTAAAGAATGTGGAATGAGGTTAAATTATCTTAACTAATTTGGAACAATATTTGCCATGTGTTTCAACCCATTCACAATGCAAATCCTGAGTTAGAGAAAACGTTTTTTGATAAGACATTTTAAAGAATGATTTGCTCATCTTAACCTTTATCAAAAAAGTGAGATTATGTTAATGTTTGAGGTGCGGACGGGGCGGGGCGGGGCGGGGCGGGGCGGGGCAGGGTAGGGCGGGGCAGGGCAGGGCAGGGCTGACTAGACTCTGGAAGAGCTGGTCCAGTCAACTCCGTCTCATTTTTATCCGACCAGACATGAAAGTAGAGATGTATTACTTTTGTTAAAAAGTGAAAGAAGTGTTGACGTTATTGTTCAGTTAGTGGGTTAAAACAGAAAAAACCCCACACAATTGTTCAAATAATACTGAATAAAACTAGAACTGCATGCAGTTATTAACGGGTTCTAAACCCACCCACGCCTCGCCCCTTTGAGCATGCCAGGTCCCCCTTCTCAGCCAAACTAACATGCATCTGGAACGGATCATGAATTTATATTTTACAGGATAACAGAAATTTTTCACAGATTCACTTGTGATCCCAAAACTTTTTCTATATAATGCATTTTGCCATAGCAGTTCTCATAGGCAGTGATACATCTCAAGGTAGATTTTGTTTCTTATAGTTATTACTGCAACAACGTGTCTCCAAAAGCATTTGTCCACATACTCAATGAAGGTCTTGCTGATTCTAACATGCATGCAATTATAATTGTTTCCTGTGTCCTGTTTGGCATGGCGGCAGTTAGAAGTGTTGTCTGATTGCCAAACAGTTTTGCTTTCACCAGTGGAACATTACGAGTTTTACCATAATGCTGTTCTATACACTTGGTAAGGAAATGCTAAAAAAAACAACAACTATGTCATAAGGCTTGTGTACGACGAAAACCTTTACCTTGAGGTATCTAAAAATAAAGAAAAATAAGGTCAGCATACCATAAACTACAACAACTTCATATATTTTAAGCTTTTCTTTACCACACACTGAACACTCTACAATACAACATGATTTTTATTATATTGTTGTTGTATCAAATATCTCCTGCAATTACTTTGACAGATGGCCGACAGAGTGGCCATCTTGGGTCAGACCAAGTTGCGGTCAGAGAGAATACACATCATATATATATATATATATATAAGAAAGAGAGATGGATGCGTGTTTATAACTGTATATACATACATATCTTATCCAGTTTAAATAGACCTCAGTTTAAATAGTTTTGGTTCAGAACAAATTTTTATATATATATATATATATATATATATATATATATATATATATATATATATATATATATATATATATAATGCTGCAATGCCACCAGATGGCAGCAGCACCTCATTTTCTGAAAATAATTTTTTTATATATTTCTTTTTTATTCCCTAAAATGTTACTAGATGGCAGCATGCGCCATCTTTACAAAATGTTTTACATCAAATTAAATTAAAAGAAATTCATTAAAAATCAACGGTTTTCTCTAAAATTCTGAAAATATTCACGGATCGCCAAGAGTGCTTTCTCTATGCACTTGGATTTTTTTCTGCTGTTTGACAACAGACTTTCAGAGAATTTTTTTCTAAACGTTATACTGCTGTTCATGTGAATTTCAATGTCTTTTAAATAGCTCAGAAATGCCTGGATTTTTACCAAGCTGAAATACATGTTTAGTCTCCATGTGCTTTAGAATTGTGGGTTATTTCACTGGGATTGAACAATATCCATCCATCCATCCATCCATTTTCCAAACCGCTTAATCCCTCATGGGGTCGCAGGGGTTGCTGGTGCCTATCTCCAGTGTTCAGTGGGCGAGAGGCAGGGTACACCCTGGACAGGTCGCCAGTCCGTCGCAGGGCAACACAGAGAGACAAACAGGACAAACAACCGTTCACACCTAAGGACAATTTGGAGAAGCCAATTAACCTAACAGTCATGTTTTTGGACTGTGGGAGGAAGCCGGAGTACCCGGAGAGAACCCACGCATGCACAGGGAGAACATGCAAACTCCATGCAGAAAGACCCAGGGGTGTACTTGAACCCAGGACCTTCTTGCTGCAAGGCAACAGCGCTACCCACTGCGCCACTGTGCAGCCCACCTGGATTGAACAATATTTGTGGAAAATACATTGTTTTCTCTATTTTAGTGTGCAACTTTCAAACACTTCAATATGTGCAGTAAGAGAATTGTTACACCTTATTTAAGGAATACATCATGAAAATCTGAGCTCATTACACCAAAACATTGATTTTAGGTGAATTTTTGCAGTTTTGTCACAGACAAAGGAATTTTCAGATGTTTGCAAATAGGCCCCGCCCACCCTTTTGAATCATTACCATATTTAATACTTTAGTTCAGGGCTATGACTGGAAGGTAATAAAGAAGGTTTAGTAAAAATGCTATCAGCCATTTTTGCGTGGCAGATTTCTTTACATCACAGTGATGGACGATCCTGAAACGCGGGAGACATGCAAAATCTTATTTGGAGTATGGGTTATGATACTCCAAATACATGTTAAAATCTGTTATGGTTTTAGAATGATCAGCAATTACATTTAGAGCTAGCTAGCTAATAATCACTTAGTTTAGCAGTACTTAAGTCTAAATTAAAATATCCGCCATGATTTTTTAGTTGTCTATTACAAGGTTATATATGGAGTTTTCTGCGGATTGCACAAAAAATGTAGGAGGAGTTTAACAAGAAAGGTTTAACCTTTGTAGCGATCTAGCGTGAAATGTAGCTGTGAAATGAAGGGTGTGCCCATTAACTTTATGATGCAGAATCATCCACTAAACATAGTGATGTGAAGTTTTTGAGGGTGGGACCAGTAGTTTGGTGGTTACAGGCCAAAACGTATTGTCCTTTGTTATAGCGCCCCCTAGTTGTTGAGGGGTCTGAACTTCTGGGTTTCAGTAGCAGTGCACATTCTATACTTGGATACCTGATTCAATTTATTCGTTACAAGTCCGCATGGGCCGCACAATGCGTTTCAGCAGAGAATAATAATAAGGAAGAAAAAAGAAGAATAAATAATGAAAAAACAAACGAAAGAAAGGGCTATGCCTTGCTGTTCTTTCTGCACTGCGGGCTTGGAACCCTAATAAATAATTTAAAAATGCACGAAAAACAATAGGGTTCTTTGCTCACATAGCATACAAACGGCTGTCTTGCATAGCCCATTCTTTCTGCTCTGCGGGTTTGGAACCATAATAATGAAAAAACGTATGAAAAACAGTAGGGTTCTCTGCTCACAGAGCAGATGAATGGCTATGCCTTGCATAGCCCGTTCTTTCTGCACTGCAGGCTTGGAACCCTAACTAGAACTGCAAGCAGTTATTAACAGGTTCCAAGCTCACCCACGGCATGCCCCTTTGAGCATGCCGGGTCCCCTGCTCAGCCAAACCAACATGCATCTGGAACGGATCCCAGTTTCTTGCCGGTTGCCAAACAACTTATGATGCACTACCCCCAGCTGGTATGGAGGGTGAAAATGCATGACTGATTACATACCTTTTTTTTTTACTTTACTTGTTCCAATAAAATAGTGTTAACTTTAGTCACCCACGACTGTGTCATGATGCAGCCTGAAGGCTGCATTCTGAACTTTTCTTGCTCCTTCCCCAGTGCAGCCCTGATTGGGAACACCTGTCAGGCTGCAATCAACCTTGGACTCATTCCACCTGCTCACACCTCTATAAGAACTCACCTCAGTTTGTCCATAGTCACCGGTTTGTCTCCAGTCCTCTGAACATCATGCCTGTCCTGTTCCTGCTCGGGTCCTGGTCCTGTTCCTGTCTGTTCCCGTCTGCCAGTTCCTGTACCCCTGCAACCTCCGTCTGGTAAATGACCTGGCTTTCATCATCCACTTCTTGCTGCTTCAATAAACTCTGGAAACTAGCTCTCTCTCTCTCTCTCTGTGTGTGTGTGTGTGTGTGTGTGTGTGTGTGTGTGTGTGTGTGTGTGTGTGTGTGTGTGTGTGTGTGTGTGTGTGCGTGCGCTGTGTTCTGGGTTCATCCAAGACAAATCATGACAGACAGGAAGCACACCTTTGACCAGTAATGGGCTCTTTGCAAGTACAGCGGTGACGTCACATCCACATATACGAAATGCGGCTCATTTCCTTGCGCTTAGAGTGACCATGACCGCAAGGAAAGACAGAATCGTATTTCAAAAGCAATTGAAGCACTTCCATGAAAACTGTTGTGTTCCATGTTGTACAGTATCTTCAAAATATAATGGCTGTTTAAGTTTTCACGGATTTCCAAGCGATCCTGACTTAAAAAGACAATGGCTTGTAAATATTCGTTGAAACAAATTCAAGCTAACACTGCACAGCAAAGTTTGCAACCTTCACTTCACTCCGTATCAGCTTCTTCAGCCTAAGACTGCTGGTGGGAGAAGAATGGTGAATAAAGGAGCTGTCCCTGTGTTATTCCAATGGAACAACTTCTGTGTTCAGCCTGAAAGAGCGAGTGTATGAGAACAAGTGAGCAGACCAGAGCCCGACAGCGGAGCAACTGATCCGGCTGTGCGATGCACTTCTGCGGATCACGATTATTGCTCTGTATCAGAACCAGCTGGCCTGGACATGGCAATAAATGAAAATGAGAAATTCAAAGAAGAAATAAAAGCCCTAATAAACCAGATTGAAGAACTGAAAATTCAATATATGTTTGGATTACAAAGGTTCGCAGGGTCCAATGATGACATCCGATTTTACACAAGGTACGCTTGCACACCTCAATGAACCTTTGCCACACAACTGCAACGAAAACTCGACCCACCTCTGGTTTCTTAATTAAATAATTAATTAAATATGTCTTAAGTCAAAAACACACATTTTGTGTTAAAGTCACACTTCTTAGGTCACAAGTGTCATTGTTCATAAATGATTTGCTGAACCTGCTGCACTATATGGATATCGCGTGAAAAAAAAGTATGTAATGTTACTGAAAGTATTTTGCATTTCTTATAACTCTGAATGTTGCATTGAAAGCTCATTGAAAGTTCCAACTTTGCATTAAAGTGTTATTTACAAAATAATACAAAGTTGGCATTTTTAATGGACTTTCAGTTCAACTTTTAGAGTAACTTTACATTAAAAGTGTAATACTTCATGACAATAGTCAGACATTGATAAAGACTCTTTCATGTTCATGAGGTGTTATGTCCTGTTTATGACCGTATCATGTAAATCTTATTCACACCCTGTCAAATAAAGTGTTACCTAAAAAAAATATTTTCTCAGATCTGTATAATTTTTGTAAAAGGAATGAGTTCTTACAGAAGCAGTCAAATGTATTTGTATTTCTATTGTTATGTACTGATTGTATGTTATCAAATTTCATAAATAAATGTGATTGTAAATAATCAATTCTTAGTACACTTGTTTATATATAAACTTGGTAACGAAGCTAAAGCAAAATTAAATTGACAGTACTGACAGCAGTGCAATTTAAGATTGTTTATTTAAATATATCAGATGTTATAAAAATGTTTCCCATGTTTACTAAGTAAAACTTTAAAGACCAGCTTCAACAGACATACAATTACAAACTGCTTCACAATCAACATTAAAACAATGTGGAACTGGTCTTGTTTTAATATTATGATGAAGAAACATAATTATTAAAAATGGGAGGGGGTTGTAAACACAATCCCATTTGAGCTTCTCACACGAAGCATGCAAAAGTAATAAAGCTAAATAACAAGGAGGCCTTAAGGAACACGGCTGTATGTTTATCAAAATAACAAATTTGAACCTGAACATTCAGCTGAACTGGAACTCTGACAACAGTGCTGCCCTACTGTTAATTTATGTGGCTTTTCGTGCTTCCTCATGCTTCGGAAGCAAAAAGCACGACCCGTAATCTCCCCTGTTACTTGGTCTTTGTTTGACACTAACGACAATAAACACACATTAAAGTAATACACTTAAAAATAAATACAAAATAATGTCATAACATAGAGGGAGCTAGGACTGTTAGCCCCAGGTGTTTTTAAAAACACCGTGAAAACCCATTCAGTAAATCATTCTAAATAAACCATTCACTTTCCCTGCTTGACTCTACCAAACCTGTCTGTGCCTCCGGTTCACTTTAGACATCCAGTTGGCAATCAGGATGCGGCTCCGGGTCCTTCAAGGGTCTCAGGTCAGTGAAGGGGTGGGGGTCGGGGGGTCGCCGCATGTGATCTCTGCACTCCAGCACCTGCAGATGCTTGTGAGTCTTTGAGCCCCATGCGGCCCGCATGGAAGCTTGTCTCTCCAGCGCAGACTCTCTCCTCGAGTGTCCACAGGCAAAGAGAAAGTCCAGTCTGTGGGAGCTTGGCTTCATTGCAATGGCACCCTGCTGAGCGGGACAGGTCCTTGGTGCCTGCAAAAGACTTTGCTTTACACTCAATCTGATTTTTCCTCATGGCTTGATTGGACAACATAATCTGTTTTGTTTTATTTCAAAGCAAATAACTAAAAATGTTGAAAATTGTAAAACATGAAGGAAATCACATTTCTGTTATGATTTAGATTTTGTTTATTGTGCTTTTGGACTTTTCTGGACTTTTCTTCCCCCTGTCGCCTCTCAGCCACTATTCTGTCAGCTCTGCCTCAGTCAATTAGCCCACATGCTTACAGCAATTAGATTAATCTCTTGTGACTTGTTCACCAGCCCATATACACCTGCCTCTAACAACTCATCCCTGCCAGAACGTCATCGCTCACATCTCACCGCTCACTCTCTTCACTGCTTGGATTGCCTCGTGTGATGTGCCTTTGTCTTGCCAGCTTGTTTGTGCTCGGCCAGCTGGTCTCTTCTGATAAGGTTGCCTGTGCTGCATGTAGCAGTTCTTCCTTTTTTCTCCGTGAGTTCCAGCCGCTTGCTCAGCCCCTTCTGGTGATTTCCAGGTTCACTTCGCCTGTTCGACTCTGCCTGGCTGCCCATTAAACCAAGCCAAGCAAGCCTGTTTCCCCGTAAGTCCCTGCCGTCTGCTCTGCTGGTTCGGTTGGTTTCCTGGCATACACCACTTGTTCTGGTTTCTTGTTCATCTTTCCTGCATTCATCCAAGTCCCATCTGCCAAGACTGCTACTGCTTTTCAGCCTCACCTCTCATCATTCATACTTTCAATAAAACTTTTAAACGTGTCTGGATTAAGATCAGGTTCACCTGCAGAAATCATTACAATTTTGTACCAAATGAATCAAGAATGGATTACTGTTCTGCATTTACATTTGTATTATTATTGATTAGACAGTTCTGTTTAAGGATTGTTGTGCAGTTACACACTGTTTTAAAGTTATTTAATGTTTAATAAATAACTCCCTGTCTGTTAGGTATTATCCGGTGGATATCACCCCGGTAGCTGATATCAGGACAATAGTTGAAAGGGATGATTCGAGCACTGCCGATCTTTTAACAGCAAACTCTGTACACACATAGAATAAATGAGTGACGACTTTTCTTCAAGTTCAATAATTTACTAACAGAAATAAAATGAACATCCAGAGAACTGAATAAACACTATATTTCAATCAACAAATCCTCTCTACTAGGCTAGTGCGACTTAACTAAACTACTAAGCAAAATTAAGATAAAAAGAAGCTAAGGAACTATGTACATGCAAAAGACACACAATACAAAACAAGTGGTTGATCATCAATAGAATAATTCAGTGAATCCTGGTTCACTGCAGATCTGAGTTAAAGAACCAATGGAATGGAGTTAAATTAGCTTAACTAATTTAGAACAACATTTGGCATATGTTTCAACCCATTCACAATGCAAATCCCGAGTTACACAAAACATTATTTGAGCAAATAGCACTTTAAAGAATGATTTGGTCAGTGAAATCATTAACTTTAGGGATGCTCAATTTTATCAATGCGATTATACCTCCGGCAGGCTGGGGGTCGCTGTAGCGATCAGTCGCTAAAGTCGGCTAATCCTATCTGGGAAGCCGGATGTTCGGGAGCTAAATAGCATTCAGGCTAGTGGCCTCCGGTGCTAACTTTAAAAAACTTCAGCTGTAATTTAGTTGTAATGTGTAGACCGGATAACGCAAACATCAATATCCCATCAGTGTATATAACTCTTGTGGAGATACCGTTAGTTATAACCATAAAAACACACTCGAATTACATCAGCAATGGCATGGTATCAACATGCTAATGGCAGCTATTTTGCTGAGTCCCATGTGTTTAAAACACCATGTGGACACATTACACAAGCTTTCCAAACAAACTTTCCCTGTTTATTTTTCTGCCAAACCTATTGGTGCCTCATGTGAGTTCGGTTCACTTTGGCCATCAAGGAAGAGAGCAGTGAAAAAGGAAAATGTTGTTCTTTCAGCAGCGGGCTAACGGCTCTGCGGCCAGCCGACACGTGGTCGAGTGCAGGCAAGCCCGACGTCCTGTATGCAGTGCAATGACCCGGTTGCAGCTCCTTTTTGCTCTCAACTTGGGAAGTGGGTAAAGGAGGCTGATCCGCGCTCAAGTTAAAGAGCATGAATCAGCTGTTACAGGAAAAGTCTCCTTTTCCTGTAACAGCTGAGAAGAATAAACAAGGCTGGTTTTGGCATTCTTTACTTCAGTGGCTGGTTGCGCAGAAGTTAGACTGCAAACTTAGCTCTGATTCTAGTCAGCAGTTTCTCCGATGCCAATGTTCCCCCTTTTATCAGTCCATTGAAGCGAGGGGGAGATGAGTTTCACAGAAGTCCTGTTCTGTGCAGCTTGTGAGCATTCGAGGCCCGTATGATGGCTGGTCTGGTCCCGGCCCCCTCTCCTCAAGGGCTCCAGGAAGAAGTAGGGAGACTGAGGGGTTATCCTGTGGGGGCAAAGTTTTATAGCCCTGATGGAACCCTGCTGACAGGGCATGTCCTTTGTGCCTGTGAAAGTCCCAAACTTCTGTTGCTTACAATCCAATCTGTTTTTGTTTTTATCATTATGGCTCAATTGAATAAGTATGATTTCACTAATCTGTGCTACAACAAATGCAAAAGGGTAGTGGGACATCACAAGTTAAATTCATCAATAAAGCAAATTCCAAAACAAATGAAGTTGATAACAATATTATAAACAATGTATTAATATAAGGAGAAACATCATACACACTACAGTGCTAAGTTAACAATGCTTGTTTATTCTTCACATTTTGTTACATACCCAACACAATGTATTTTATGTTTTTTGTTATTATTTCACAACAGAATAAGAGATGATGGCAAGGGCTGACCAGAACAGACGATATTGGCTGAGGAAACACCAGAATGGGCAGAGCAAGCAGCTGGAACTCACAGGAAACAAGGCAGACTTTGAGCAGCATGCTGACACTGGAAGTGCACATCAATGAGGGCTGTGCATGAACAGGGAAATAAAAAATAAGTAAATAAAAAAAACAGGGAAATAGAGTCCATCTGGCTGAGCAAACAGGAACTGGTAGAAACACGCCGTGTTTCTACCAGTGCACATGAGGCAAGACAAGGTAATCTGGCAGGGATGAGTTTGCTGAGGCAGGTATATGTAAAGAGGGGAACAGTTGAGCAAAGTTGACTCTAATTGCAGCAGGTAGAGCTGATCAGGTGAAAGGGACACAGCAGAGCTGATTGCATAATGACTAGTGGTTGAGAGATGTGGAGCATGGAGTTAATTAGTCATTCCAAAAAGTCCAAAACAAAAACCCAACATCGTGACAAATACTTCCTACGGCAACTTTTCACAGCATTCCAAAAAGAGGGGAAATAACAAACAACTAGACTTCTATTCCGAAGCTGAAGACATGTTGCTTACCATCCAGGAAGTTTTGCTGTTTCCTTTTACATTCTTTTGGATTGATCATGACCTGGATGACTGACAGCAAAATTTCACTGCATTTATAGCTGGAAATCGTTTGGGATATATTCATGGTTTGCTGTAGCTTTCTCACCCACATGCAGAATCATACACAGAACACTGAACTAGATGCATTTGTCTATTAGTCTGGCACATCTGGTACCTGGGAGGCAGGATATCTATGTTAACAGCAGGTGGGGTTGAGGCTTATCGCGTCACATTTATGTCATAAGTTACGCAAGCAAAATAAACATATTCGCATGTATGTAAACTACTTCTGCGCATGGTTTATCTGCCACTTTGAAAGGAGAAAAATCGCTAACCAATGCAAATGTAACTGTCATGGTTTAGTTTTTATTCGGCTTTGGTTTACTATTATTCTCAGTTTTTCCACCTTGTTTGGGTTTTAGTTATATTTTGACTTTATTCAGTGTTAATTTTTAGTTTCCTCCTTCCCTTCCACTCAGCCTTCACTTCACTCTCCTTGCAGTCAGTCACACCTGTTGGTAATTAATCAATCAGACACATTTCACCTGCTAGCCTTCCTATTTAAGCCTCCCTCTGCCTCACTCTAGTGCTGGTCCGTCTTCTTTGGCGCTGTTGTGCGCCCATTCCTTCCCTTTGGCACTGTCTTGCGCCCGTTCCTTCCCCTTTGGCGCTGTTGTGTGCCCGTTCCTTCCCCTTTGGCGCTGTTGTGCGCCCGTTCCTTCCCCTTTGGCGCTGTCGTGCGCCCCGTTCCTTCCCCTTTGGCGCTGTCGTGCGCCTGTTCTTCCCTTTGGTGCTGTCGTACGCCAGTTCTTCCCTCTGGCGTTGTCGTACGCCTGTTCTTCCCTCTGGCGTTGTTGTACGCCTGTTCTTCCCTCTGGCTTTAACGTGCCTATTCCTTCCCTCTGGCTTTAGCGCGCCTATTCCTTCCCTCTGGCGTTTGTACGTCTTGTCTTGCCCGTTAGCCTTGTGGTGATGTTCGCCTGTCAGGGTCTGTTAGACGCTTTTTGTTTTGCCTACCAGGGGTTGTTAGAAACCCCTTTAGTCTGCTTTCGTTTTTCATTTTGTTTTGGATCGCCCTGAGTTGGTAGTTTTTTGTTTGATTTTTAGCCCGCCATCCGTACCACCCTTCACCCACCCTGGTTCGATCAGTTTGGTTAGACTCTGAGAAAGCTCTGCTCGGTGCCATGGTGTTTCCAGTGACCTGCTAAGCTGACTAGCCGCTTTGCTCTGTGCCATGGTGTCTCCAGTGACCTGCTAACCTGACTAGCCGCTTTGCTCTGTGCCATGGTGTCTCCAGTGACATGCTAACCTGACTAGCCGCTCTGAGAAAGCTCTGCTCAGTGCCCTGGCGTCTCCAGTGATCGGCTAACCAAGCAGCACTTCGCCTTCCTAGCCACCCAGCTTAAATGGACTGTCACTCCGGGCCGTCAGCTCCTGCCATCACCTACATCCCTGACCTTCTGCAGTCCTGAACCTCCGGTCTTCATCACTCACCACCCAGCATACTCCCTTCAATAAAAACTCAAACTTTTAGTCCCGTGTGTGCGTCCTGAGTTCATCGATAAACAAACCCTGACAGTAACAGCTTAATAATATGACTTAGATTAAGCTTCAAATTCTACCAATTAAGTTATTAATGTTACGTGAGCAGTTTTTATTGTGTTAGTAGCTTTTAGATAAGAGCAATGAGCATGTCCTACTGCACTTGAACGCAGCTCAAGCAGGCAGGCACGTAGCCCCATGGAAAGGGAGGGGAAGGGGGGTTAATGCTGCTGCTCAATTTGGGTCCTGATATAAAAACATTTCTCTTGTTTGATTTACAATTAATAGGTGATATATACTTACCTCTAATTGAATGAAAATGCATTTTGATTATCTACTGAGTGTTAAATGGCAGATGTGAGTCGAAGTCAGTGTGTTGTTAGAATGTACAATAACCTAACCTGCATTGTTTATCTTATCTTATCTTATCTTTTATAGTGGAGATACGGTTAGCTTAGCAGACTTTTTGTATTTATTATTCTTTATTTTGCACGGTATTTTCTTGTTCAGGAAGATGTTTTAGACCAAATTGTACAATGACTCATCACAGTCTGTCTTCTTCAAATAGACACAGGTTAATTCATGTAATCTATGTTGGTTATATCTATATGTATGTTGTTCCTATTGTTATTTTCTAACAAGGGTAACTGGATGTTATCTTTTCTATTAATTTAAAAGAAAACAATTTAATTAAATTATCTGTCCAAGACCTGCATGTAGTATAATGCTGCTTCCAAAGGAAGGTGTTATGGACCAAATTATACAATTACTTATCGCAGCCTGTCTTCTTCAAACAGAGAGAGATTAAATGTCAAGTCAACCGAGATCCAGCCTCAGTCCTTCTTCGAGCCACATGCGAACAGAACACAATGCAGGGTAAACCAGTTACACCAGGGCTGTGTCTCATTCCGAATACTTCCGTCAGTGCACTGCTAATGTGCACTGACCACTTACTGCCGTAGTGCCCACATTTGATCGTTAGTAGTGTTCCAAAAGGAACACTTATGTTGAAACGCTTACCGGAAATGACAGAATGATGTGATGAACGCAACACACGTGATTGCGAATTTTCAGCCCGCCAAAACTATATGCCGGCGTTTGTTTACAAACACACACGTTCTTTAACCAATCGTTAGCACTCACAGCATGTGGAAAATAAATCGCCTCAGACGTCAACGCAGGATACTCCTACTATTGGCTGAACATGAGGTATGTTCGTGTATTTTGTAAGTGATGCATTAGGCGAGAGTACAATGCCTCGTATTACCACCATTACTTACATTTATATGTTTGCGGTGTCGCAGCTCCGGCTGTCTCAGCTGAATTGTCCGCCATTATTTTCAAAATGGGAACATCTTCCCAGCGTACCTAGTCCCTCCCTTTCCGCTTTGTAGTCAAGATGGCGTCCGTTTAGTGCGAGTAGGGTCCATCGTTACACACTGCATTTTGTGACCGTTTTTAGGGGGTCATCCGGGTACTTTCAGTGCACTGACTTTTTGTGTTATCTACACTATATACTTAAAACTAAGTGTTCGAAATGTAGAAGTAGGCGGAATGAGACAGAGCCTAACTCTGATGTTAATTTGTATTTCAGTGTTTGTAGTGCTTTTCATGGCTTAAATTATTCTCTCTCTTTCTCTGATTGTTTGTGCATGTGTGTGGTTCATTTTGGCATTGCAGTATTGACATTCACCCCTCCATGATAAGTAATGGATAGAGATACTTCAGCAACATTCGAGGATTTGCATGTAAGTGACAGCAAACGTCTTGGTTTTATTAAACTAAGGATATTCACATTTAGAGATGGCACTCAAACAGTGCTAATGTAATATGCTAATTCAATGTACTGTAATGGTCAGAAGTTGTATTTACTCAGTTCCCATTCAAAAAGAATGCTAAACACACTGTGAAGTTGTAGATAAACTTGTAAACTCGGGTTAGACACACCACCATCCACTTATCACAGTACAGATGGTAGCCTAGTTGACTTATCTCCATACACTAATAAAACATTAATTTTATCTCTTTAAAAATCTGAGTGTTTTATTAAGTAGACATACATCAGTGGGAAATTTTATCTTTTGCAGTGTCTACCTGTAGACAAATGTAGTAAATTGTTTATTTAATCAATCATTCTCATAGGAGAGGAATCTAACTTGGTTAAATGTGTTCTGGTCAAAATCTATCATATTTAGAATCTTCACCTTAAGTTATACAGACATACATGATGTAAATAATTTGCCTGAGTTTTATGCTGTATAATTTTCTAGTCATGCTATTGGATCTTTAGTGAATGCGCTGCAGGGTCAGAGCTGACCAATGTTGAAATAGCCCAATACATGTTCACAGTCCGTGGAACAGATAGAGGAAGCTTCATCTCTGGAAAAAGTGTCCACAATCAAAGGTTTCAAGCTTCTGCATGTCTTTCAGACATAATTACAGAAAAATGTTGACTGTAACCATACTGATATTTTATTATCTGGCAAGTCTTTGAAGTTAAATATAATTATGTTATTTTCTGAGTGTGTAGGATTGAACAGCTGTGGTGTGATGTCAGAACTTGTGTGACCTCAAAATACTACAGCCCACTGCACAACCTAGAGAGTGATCACCTTCTTGATATTTCCTCCAGAGGTTAGTTTCATGATTGGGAAGAAGGGAAGGATTTGCCCTTTATCTTTTCTGGTTTGTTTTGCATATGTTATAATGCAGTGCAAACATCTTACATAGAATATTATTCAACAGTACTGACTGGAGTATCACGCTTGTAAAAGCATCAAAGACTAATGAAAAGTGTATGAACACCCCCCCCCCCCCCAAGAAAAGAAAAAGAGTTAACATTTCCTCTCCTTTGCAGAGGACCATTTTGCAATTCACGTGAGCATCCTTGCTAAATTGAAGGCAGACCTGGAGGCTTTTGTGGAAGGCTGGAACAACCATCCAATTAGGACGGGGGGTTATCTAACTCAGGAGTAGCTCTGGCATACCGAAATGATGCTTTACCTGATGGATCTGTCATGATGCAGCCTGAAGGCTGCATTCTGAACATTTTCCACCCCCTTCCCCAGTGCAGCCCTGATTGGGAACACCTGGCAGGCTGCGATCATCTTGGACTCATTCCACCTGCTCATCCCACTATATATACTCACCTTAGTCTCTCCCTGATAAGCGGTTCGTCTTCAGTCTTCTGACCATCATGCCTGTCTTGTTCCTGCTCGTCTCCTGGTCCTGGTCCTGGTCCTGTCTGCTCCGGTCTGTTCTTGTCTGCCAGTTCCTGTACCCCTGCAACCTCCGTCTGGTAAAATGACTCTGGCTTTCTTCATCCACAACCTGCTGTCTCAATAAACTTTGGAAACCAGCTCTGTGTGTGTGTGTGTGTGTGTGTGTGTGTGTGTGTGTGTGTGTGTGTGTGTGTGTGTGTGTGTGTGTGTGTGTGTGTGTGTGTGTGTGTGTGTGTGTGTGTGTGTGTGCTGTGTCCGGGATCATCCAAGACAAACTCATGACAGGATCAGCCAGAGAATCTTGAGGTTTTTGTCTCATTTAGTAAAATACCATGTTTGAGCTTTTATAATCATCAAATAATGTATTTGAAGTACAGAAAATGTTATTTACATTGCAGACCAAAAATAAAAAAATGGCCTATACAGCTATAATATAAATTCATAAATGGCAGCTGTAATATTAAGATATATCATCATAGTAATGATAGTGACCGTATCACAGTACACAAATGGCTAATGTGATACCTGTGGGAAACACTGAGGCCTCATTTATTTCTACTTGTTAGTTTATTATCTCAAGCTACAAAGTGATGGGGTAAACACTGTTGTCTCTTAGCAGGGAGATTCATAGTTTCAGCCTCAGCTGGGAGTTTACATTGTTAGGTTACAATGTACAATGTTGCTACCCCCTTTATTTTCCTTCTACTGTCCAAATGCATGCATGTTAATTTCATTGTTATTTAAAAATTATTCCTAGCAGGGAAGGTGAGTTGTGATTTCACTCTGTGAATTGCTTAAAACCTTATTCCTGGTTGCAGCTTTGATCTGCTTGTAACCCCATCATAAAATAAATGTGTGTTCCAAACTAATGTTCATTTCCCTTGCTACAATCTTACTGTAACTCTTCCAGGGTATACTGTTGCAGACATTTCAGGGGACTTTCCTTAAACAAAAACCTTTGTGTAGAATGTGTATCATTTTAGGTCACATAACTCAACACAAGACTTATTGTAATATTTACTTGAGCAGTAACAGCTGAATTTTCTTGTTTTTGTTTTAATAAGGACATCCAAGAGCCTTACAGTGACTGGGACGTTGCTGCTGAGTGTGATGGACATGTGGATGGTGCAATAGTGGTCCCTGAATTTCCACGTCCACTCCATGAACAGCAACTGGCTGAGGTGCAGTCGCTGCTTAGAAATGAAGCTGAGAGTGATACTACAGAACTTTTTTTACTATGTTGTGAACATGTGATTACAACTTTGTCAGGTGCTAAGTGGCCTATAAATGAACAATGACATATTTGGACCCAGCATAAATAAACATTGCCCATTATGGCCATGACTTAGCTTTTTTTTATTCAATACAAAAACAAAACTTTTTGTCAGAGGGCAATAAAAGCTGAATGGTTTGTTTTATAAATGTATTTCCAGGCCCAAATTTATACCGAAATAATTATGCTCAAAGGTAAGTACTTTAAACTGTGATGAACTGGTGATCTATCCAGAGTGTAAGCTTCTTGCCTGTAGCCTGTTGATAGACTCAGAGCAACCTAAACAAATGAATACAGTAACTTTTCTTTTTTGGTGGGTGGATGGGAGTTGATGCACAAGTAATGCACTATTTTCTGGCAGCTGATGTCTGATTCAGACAATATCCCTGGATTTATTTGGACATTTTAATTGGTTATCATCCCAGTCATGCAAGACCATAGAAAATGTTAAACCTTGGGTTCTTGGGTTCCAGGAAAATCAGAGGCACAGTTAATGCTTTAAAGAAGGTCCCTAAACATTTCCACAGGAGCTTATGATAGGCCCTTTTTGTGTATCCTACCTTGTGCATCAGATTTAATTAGAAATGCTAATTTTTAGAGATAGATAGAATGTTATTTTAATTACCATGGAAAATAAGCAATAGTAGTTTTGTGTATGGCTCACAGTTCACAACGTTGCTCCCCATTGTGCTAAAATAAATGGAACATGTAATAGGTTGATGAAGTTGTTCTTTTTAAACTTACGAGTTAATGTAATCATTTAAATCTAACCCTTAGGTACTATTAATGTGTCTTCACATTAGTTTATTTTATTTTTAACTTTTATAGAGTGGGGATTACAGTATTGTCACAGTTTTTTGTAAATTAATAAAAACAAATACACAGTAGCCTGGCAAGAAAATTTATTTATAAAGCCCAATTCATACACTGGCTTATTCATACTGCAATCATTGAAGGTTTGGATGCACTTTTCAGTTGAATCCAAGATAAAGTGCACCAAAAGCTTTACTGATTCTGTATTTAAATAATTTTGATTCAGAGGGGAAAAAAATTAAATAACTAGGTGACTCCTATTTGAATTGTGCTTATTGCTGAAGGAGTAGAGACTTGTGAACCCTTATAGTCTTATTGATTATTTAATTGTTAACATAACGGATCTGGATGCTCATTTCGGAGATAGACTTACCACTCAGTAAAACTAGGTGGTTGCCTAAGGGCTCCAAGTTCCTGGGGACTGCATAAAACTCCTTTTATATAATTGTGTTCTATATAGATATTATTTTTAGCACATATTATGTTTTTAAGAAAATTCCTTTTGCTAAAATCCCTTAAGAGCTGGTTATTGTAATATGTGTCCTGGGATCCACCCTTGAGTTTCCACTACATTGGATCAGTCCATCTTACTGCGCAAATCAGCAGGACTCAGAAGACAGCACAACATATAAAAAACAGAAAAGCAGAGCGGACTAGTGTTATGTCCGAACCCTCTATGGGAGCTTCCACCTGGTTTGCATCATGATGAGAAAATAATCTTGTCCTTAATTCCACATTATAGAAATAAGATATAGTTATAGAGTTTGATCAATTCATTTAATTTAATTTAATTTAGGTGAACTACTTAAAAGGTCCTTCAGATCAAAACATTGTTTCAAATTCCTGCAGCCGGTTCAATTCTACAAAAAGACAGAAAGTGTTGCAAAATATAACAAACGGATGCCAATAATATATAGTACTAGTGAGTGTAAAAGTCAGACACATTTTTTTATATTTAACATGCAGCTCTAAGAAAAAAATATCACAAGCAATCACAAATGTACCATTATTTAGTTAGCTGTTTTATCTTCCTGTATATGTAATATAAAGTAAAAACAAAGTATTAACATTTATGGATGGCGAGCTGTGAGTCAAAAGCTTCCTGACACTACTTCCTGTGTGATCATGTCTGCAAGGCCCAATCAGGAGGAGGCTTACAGAAGAGGTTTGTCTCCGCCCAACCTGTCAAAACACATTTTTCTTCGCGCGAGGAGAAAATCAGTCCGAGCACAGAGACTGCTCCGATAATTTCTGTCACCAGTCTTAATTCAGTTCACCTGCCAGCATTCTTCCACCCTGTCACTCCCCTTCTCCAGTCACCATCGTATCAGCTTCAGTTTACTCCCAAGCACTTTCCTGTTCCTGATTAGCTCCACCCATGCCAGTAATTAGTTTCACTCCATTCACCTGATCACTCCCTTACTTATACCTGCCTCTGCCCCCTGCAATCTGCCACATCACTGTTTTTTTCTGTGCCAAGTGGTCTAGTCCAGCTTTCTATGTTATCTGTTTGCCCGTTGATGTGACCGTATTTGCCGCTGGATATCTGAGTTAGCCTGTCACCTTTTTTTTGTATATAGTTTTGTCTGTGACTGCTTTTTGTTATTTTTGGTTATTGGATGCAGTCTCCCCATTTTTGGCTTGATGCCCGTTTTGGTTTTTGCATTTTGTTAATAAATTATCTTTTACCTAACCTCTGCTTGTCTGGTTGAATACTGGGTCCTTCTGTCCCTGATCATGACACAACTTGGTTCCCCTATACATTTCCCTGCCTTGGTCCAGCCTGGAACCTTCTCAAGGCAATTGTTTCTGCCCAGGCCTCTTTTAGGTGACGGACATGGACACAAGGACAAGGTAAGTACCACACAAAACATATTTCACTAAAACCCTTTAAGATGCCGCCTCAACAATACATGGTCCATTCAGACATGGTCCATTGGTCCATTGCGGTCCATAGGTGGCTCGGGCATCTGGTTAGGATGCCTCCCGGATGCCTCTCTGGTGAGGTGTTCCGGGCACGTTCCACCGGGAGGAGGCCCAGGGGAAGACCCAGGACACGCTGGAGGGACTATGTCTCCCGGCTGGCCTGGGAACGCCTTGGGATTCCCCCAGAGGAGCTGGCCCAAGTGGCTGGGGAGAGGGAAGTCTGGGCCTCCCTACTAAAGCTGCTACCCCCGCAACCTGACCCCGGATAAGCGGAAGAGGATGGATGGATGGCACTTTAAGATGCAACAAAACACAAACACTAAGGACAAAATTGCAACATTGCACAAAAATTGACTTTGTTGATATTCTAATTTCTGTCACCTTTCTTCTCCGGGGCCCAACCACTCTATTAAAGAAGTGCAGTGCCACTGGATCTAAAACCAGGAAAAAGAAAAGAATCAATGATCAACTGTGTGCATTCATTTCTGAAATGTGCAAATATGCTTCCTTAAAGTGCTGTATGCTATCTAAAGTGCTAAATATTTAAGCTAAAGTGCTCAAGTGAAAAGTTAAGTGTTTTTTCTTAAATGTAACAAACAACTGTTTGTTACATATTGATATTAAGTTGTGGCTTTCAGACAATTTTCTTAATTTGAATGAAGGTAAAACACAATGTATTATTTTCAGTACTCCAGGCATGCAGAATGGTCCAGCTTTGAGTTTGGGAGCTTTGGCATCTTACATTAGATAGGCTGTCAAAAACTTGTGGGATTCTTTTGATTGCAGCATGAAATTTGATAAGCACATCAGTAATATTGTTAAAATGAGCTTTTTCCTGCTTTGCTGGCTAAAGTTAGCAGACAAAGCTGTTTTCTGAGCAGGCACGACCTAGAAAAGGCCATTCATGCGTTTATTAGTTCAAGGTTGGACTACTGTAATGCTCTTTATGTTGGTCTGAATCAGACACACATCTCACGCCATTAACTTGTGCAACCTGCTGCCGCTCGCTTTTTAACAAATACATCTAGACGTGCACACACACCACTCCCATTCTCTACACCCGGCATTGGCTCCTGGTGCGTTTTAGAATAGATTTTAAGATTTTATTGTTTGCTTTTAAAGCTTTAAATGGTCTCGCCCCAGAGTATTTGTCCGAAATTTTAACTTTGCAGGAGCAAAGCCGGTCATTGCGGTCTTCAAATCAGTTGGTTTTAGAAGTCCCAAGGTCAAGGTATAAACAGTGGGATGATCAGGCTTTTGCAGTTGCTGCCCCAAGACTCTGGAACAAGTTACCCCCGGATATTCACACTGTTACAGATATTGCTCTTTTTAGGTCCAAACTCAAGACATATCTGTTCTGGCTTTCAGGCTGGCTTTTAATACGTAGCAGTGGTGTGACAATTTGATTATTTTGTTTCTTTGTAACCTTTTTGATTTTGTTTTCTATGTTCTTTTTTCTATTGTATGTTGTGATTTTACTCATTTTGTTAAGCACTTTGGACACCTGCTGATTGTTGTAAAGTGTTATATAAATACATTTTGAATGATTGATTAATTTCAGAAGCTGAAGAAGGATTCAATTCAATTCAATTCAATTTTATTTATATAGCGCCAAATCATGAAACATGTCATCTCAAGGCACTTTACAAAGTCAAGTTCAATCATATTATACAGATTGGGTCAGATTATACAGATTGGTCAAAAATGTCCTATATAAGGAAACCAGTTGATTGCATCAAAGTCCCGACAAGCAGCATTCACTCCTGGGGAACCGTAGAGCCACAGGAAGAGTCATCTGCATTGTACATGGCTTTGCTGCAATCCCTCATACTGAGCAAGCATGAAGCGACAGTGGGAAGAAAAACCACCCATTAACGGGAAAAAAAACCTCCGGCAGAACCGGGCTCAGTATGAACGGTCATCTGCCTCGACCGACTGGGGTTACAGAAGACAGAACAGACACAACAAGAGAGACAAAAAAGCACAGAAGCACACATTGATCTAGTAATCTGTTCTACATTAGATGGTAGTAGCGGGTGAGCCGTCTTCTCTGGATGATGTCACAGTTAACAGAACGCCAGACCAGGTGTACCTACTATGAAGAGAAAAGAGAGAGAACAGAAAGTTAAAGCAGAAATGACAACACATAATGCATAATTGAAGAACAGTAGAACTCAATATAGTGAGAAAATTAGATCCTGATATACTCCAGTAACCTAAGCCTATAGCAGTAAAACTATAAAGGTGGCTGAGAGTAACATGAGTCACTAGTTATAATTTTTGTCAAAAAGAAAAGTTTTAAGCCTAGTCTTAAAAGTAGACAGGGTGTCTGCCTCACGGACCAAAACTGGGAGTTGGTTCCACAGGAGAGGAGCCTGATAGCTAAAGGATCTGCCTCCCATTCTACTTTTAGAGACTCTAGGAACCACCAGCAGACCTGCGGTCTGAGAGCGAAGTGCTCTGTTAGGAACATACGGGGTAATCAGAGCTCTGATATATGATGGAGTTTGATTATGAAGGGCTTTATACGTTAGAAGAAGAATTTTAAATTCTATTCTTGATTTAACAGGAAGCCAATGAAGGGAAGCTAAAATTGGAGAAATATGATCCCTCTTGTTGAAGGGATCTTTAGACAGTCTTTAGACACAAGTTGAAGATCCAAAATGGTGAGGCTGATAACGGAAACCTGGGAGCTCAGAGAAATACAATTTAGTACCAGGAGCCAAACACTGCAAAGATGGAAATATTCCATACAGTGCGGAGATTCAATTGGTTGGATTACCAACAGTTGAAGACCATCTGGCAGCAAAGGATCACTCTGAAGCTCCTTAAAAATGCCACACAGCAAAAACAGACCTTAAAACAAGTAAAATGTTTTTAAAATTTGAATTTTTGTCGTTGAATTGAGCAGGTAAATTATATTATCTGCCAATGGATTGAGTATTTTGAACCCTAAAATAAGATAATTAGACATCCTTCACTTGAAATAAGACGATGGAGATGAGTTGTTCCTGTTTTAAGTGCAAAAATTATATTCCGTTGGCAGATCATCTTATTTACCTGCTCAAATCAAGGACAAATACATTCATTTTAAGAAAATTGTACTTATTTTTAGTTCAGTTTTTGCAGTGCACCACCTGATGAGTGGATGGAACACAGGTGAGACACTCTGCACCACATAACCATGCCTTCCAGCCGAGCTCCCTTATGACAACAACTCACCTCTGTGGTGAAAATAAATGCTAAAACCCCCAAACCCTGGCAGGTATGTCTCTCCTAGAAAATTGTTGCTCATTCTTGCAAAATAGCACAAGCTCATTTAGATTTAATGGAGAGTATGCATGTACATCTAATTCCAAGAATTGCCACTGATTGTTGGTTGGGTTTAAATCCGGACTTTGACTTGACCATTATAGTACATGAACATCCTGTGATGTTAACCGTTACATTGTATCTCTGGCTGTATATGTTTGAGCTTGCTGTCCCACTGCAAGGTGAACCCCCAATCTACTAAATCAGACTCTGATTTAGTAGTATCCTCTAATATACTAAATCAGACTCTGATTTAGTAGATTAGAAGAGTTGGGGAGTTTGTCCTGCAACTGGCGCGTTGCCAGTTCGATACCCCGCTCCAACCGTCTCAGCCGTTATATCCTTGGGAAAGACACTTAAACCAAATTGCCCGCTGACAGTGGTCAGAGGGCCCAGTGGGCCCGATGTATGGCAGCCTCGCCTCTGTTAGTCTGCCCCAGGGCACATGTGGCTACTTTCATAGCTCACCACCATTAGGGTGTGAATGTGTGTGTGAATGACTGACTGTAGTGTAAAGTGCTTTGGGGTCATCGGACTAGTTAAAGCACAATCCACATACAAGCCATTTATCATTTACTCTTTTAGCCGTCAACATTTTTTTTCTCAGTCTTGTCCTGTATTTGGCTTCATACATTTTGCTGAAGCAAAAGAGACAATCAAGGATAACTCTAAACACATAGAGGGCATCAAACAATTGAGTTCATCTGTGCTGATCTAAAGGATATGAAAACCAAAGTGGTTTATTGCGAAAAACAATCTAATGATATTTGTAAAATCTGTGATGTGCATGAATATCGCATTTCCCAGTTGGAGGGATATTCTCGCAGCCAAGCTGATGTAATAAACGGAGTCCACACAAATGTAGTGCCATTGAATCATGATGAGAAAATAAAATCGGATTGGGAGCAACATGAGTTTGGACCGTCACAGGCACAAAGGACCTCCCCTCTCAGCAGGAGTTCTCTGTTGCCATAAAACTTTCCTCCACAGGACAAAGCTCAGTCTGCTTCTTCTTCCTGGAGCCCTTGAGGGGGCTGCCACCCCTTCTTCACCTTCCTTTCTTGCCTGAGACAAAGGAAGAGGGAGACGGGCCTGAACCATGAGGGCTGACGGGCCCAAAAGACAGGAACCAGCACCTGGGAGAGATCCCTCTTCGCCCAGGGGACATGACCGGGAAATCAGAGTTAAGTCTGCTGTCTTAACCTCAGCGTCAGGCGCAGGAGGGAAGGATCCTGCCATGCAGAAACAGCTTTGTTTATTTCTCCTCGGCCTTTACAGGAAAGCAGACTCCAGACGGAGCTGAAAAACCGGCAAGGAGCCACTTCCCCCTGCTGAGAGGAAAACCTGCTGAAATCGTGACTGCAACCACCAATCATGCTAGCATCCTGTTCCATAGCATTGCTGATATGGTTCAAATGTGTTTTATGGTTATAACAAATGTTATCATCCACAGGGGTTTCATACATTGATGGGATATTAATGTTTATGTTATCCGGCCACTCATTATGACTAAAATAAGAGCCGAAGCTTTTAAAGTCAGAGCCGAAAATCCGCTAGTCAAAATGCTATTTAGCTCCTGGTTACATCCGGTTCCGAACTTTCAAAAGGAGCTTGTTTTAAAGCATAAAGCTTGTTTGCTTCGCTCCACTGTCATTGGATAACACTATAAGCCTTATTCCCGCATTAATATTGAATATTAATGTCGATTTAAAGGCGTTTTGGATACCTCTAGGAGTAAACGATTTTAGCGACTGATCGCTACAGCGACCCCTAGCGCCCGGAGGTAGAATCGCATAAACAAAGGCAAGCGATCCTAAAAGGGAATGATTTTAATGACCAAATCATTCCTCAAAATGTTATTTCCTCAATTAATGTTTTTTGTAGGTCAGGATTTGCATTGTGAATGGGTTGGAACACATACCAAATGTTCCTTAGCTTAGCTTCTTTTATCTTCATTTTGCTTAGTGTCATGATGCTGCCTGATGGGTGCACTCTGGACATTTCCTGCTTCTTCCTTTCCCAGCGCAGCCCTGGTTAGGATCACCTGTCAGGCTGCAATCAACTAGTGACTGGCTCCACCTGTTCACACCGCTTTATATACTCACCTCAGTCTGTTTGTCATCACCGGCTCGTCTTTAGTCTTCAAAACATCACGCCTGTCCAGTTCCTGTCCGTCTCCAGATCCTGCTCTGTCTGCTCCGGTCCGTTCCCGTCAGCCAGCTACTGCACCCTTCAACCCCGTCTGGTAAACTGACTCTGGCTTTCATCATTCACTACCCGCTGTTGCAATAAACTCTTGAAACCAGCTCTGTGTGTGTGTGCTGTGTCCGGGTTCATCCAAGACAAATCATGACGGTACAAGCCGGCCAAAGGATGAACCCGGGCACACACAGAGCTTGGTGCAAAAGCTGGCAGGATTCTGCTCTGCTTCCCCAGTCTGAGGTCTCCGCTGGTTTGTCTCGCCGGGATCGCTGTCCGCAATGCCCAGCCTCTGGTTCGTCTCGCCGGGAATGCTGTCCGCGATGCTCTGCCTCTGGTTCATCTCGCCGGGATCGCTGTCCGTGATGCCCTACCTCTGGTTTGTCTCACCCGGATCACTGTCCGCAATGCTCTGCCTCTGGTTCATCCCGCCGGGATCGCTGTCCGCGATGATCTTCCTCTGGTTCATCCCGCCGGGATCGCTATCTGCGATGCTCTGCCTCTGGTTCATCTCGCCGGGATCGCTGTCCGCGATGCCCCACCTCTGGTTCGTCTCTCCGGGAATGCCGTCCGCAACGCCCGCCTCTGGTGCGTCTGGGTCCGGTGTCTGGGTCCGACCAATGACATCATTTGTTGACAAGCGTTAATCTGTTGACATTGCAACAAGTTACTTCCTGATTGCAAACCCGTTTTCTCAAACACAAATAGACAGATTAAACATGGCTAAAAAGTGTGTGGCTGATGGTTGGTCAAATACCAACAAGGATAATGTCTCCTTACACACATTTCCGAACCCGAAAAGTCCCAGAGGTGAGAAAATCCTCGCTGAATGGAATTGCCAAGTATCCGGTAGCCTCTAAACTTTTGTTTCAGATGCAGCGTTGCCTCACGAGTCCTGAGCAGAGTATTTCTCCCACTCTAGCCGTGACAATCGCTGAGCGGCCTGAGCCCAGAGAAGCTCTCTGATGTCTCCTTCTCTCCTCCTCACTCATCACGCAGTGGGAGTGGAGAAATCTGGTTGTCGTTGTGAAGCAACATGTTATCCACACTACCTCTCAGCACGGCCCTGCTACCCCGCAGAACCCTGAGGTGTTTAAAGCCGCAGTGGGGATGGACTCATAGCCCTCTCAGTTCGGAACGATTGGGCTTTGACGAGTTGTTTCCTTGTTTACATCCAAACTATCAGCCAGAACCGCGATTATAAGCCCTGATTTAAGTTATACACCAGCAACCCACTTCGTTTATTCTCCTAAAATGTTTTTCTCAGACTTACCCAAATCGTAACAGACACTTGCGCTGTCTTTCGTGTTAAAATCATCACTTTGTGAATCCGCATTTGAACTTGTTGTTGTGTACTCCATTGTACTCTCTGTTGCGTAGCCTGAGCTACATCAACAAATTACGTTTTTTAAAATATGGTCACTAATGCATGTATTTCCGAGTTGGTCAATCTCAGAATCTAGAAGTACTTTAACAGACAGAGAGTTATTTATTAAACATTAAATAACTTTAAACAGTGTATAATTGCACAACACAACAAACCATAATTAAACAAGAGGGAAAGTAAAAACTTTGAACAATATGTACTAAAAAAGTAGTAGTATTCAATACAACAATGATTTCAGACAGCGGAGCCACCAGCGCAGCGATCAGACGATAACTGATCTGTACAATGAAAATAGCTGCATGAGCTGGAATGCTGTAGAGAGGAAAAGCAATAATATTTATACAATAATGACCATCTGCCCTATTTACAAGGGGGCAAATATAATTCAAGTCACTTCAGCACGATCTCTCCTCTGCTGCAGCGCTGCAGCACGGCTTTGCCAGCGATTGCGATTTCCAGCGCAAAGCCGATTTTGTGCTGGAAATGGGTTTCCAGCTCGCAAAATCAAGCAAGACGGAAAACTACAAATCGCCTCCAAAGCTTCCTCTGTTTGGTGGATATTGGTATGCTGATGACCGTCAGAGACTGCACAGTCCAGCAGGGTCACAGAATAGAACAGGGCTGAAAAATTAGTGCGTATGAGCTGATGGCTTTCATTGCAGTTCTGTTTATGAAGGCAGCACATGGGAGTGTTGATACAGATTGGGCCCTGGCCGCACGTTTATCAGACATTACAGTTTCCAGCATTAGCCTGGGCCTTTTGCCGGAGATTATGGAATATCTGCGATAATACGTGGCAGAAATAAGAAAAACAAAAGGATAAACAGGAACAAATACTTAAAAGTCATAACCTGTCAGATGCAACCTGTCACAGAGACATCAGCAACCAATAAGTCATATAAACTGGGTTTATTAAATATTAGATCTCTCAGGAAAATTCCTTTTAATTAATGACTTCATTATTGACAATAATCTTGATGTAATGTTTTTAACAGAAACATGGCTGCATGAATTTAGTGAAGCAGCTATACTGATGGAGTCGACACCTCCAAACTACAATTTCCTTTGTGAGAGCAGACAGCAAAAGAAAGGTGGAGGAGTGGCAACATTGTTTAATGATTCACTTAAGTGTAAAAAGGTGTTTTTGGGAAAATTTGACTCTTTTGAACATTTGGCTCTCCAGGTAAAGGGGCCGGTACGAACTATTTTTCTAAATGTGTACAGGCCTCCTAAGTCCACATCAAACTTTTTTGAGGATTTTAGTGACCTCTTGTCTGTGATATGTGTTGACTATGACTGTTTAATTATTGTGGGAGACTTCAACTTTCACGTTGACAACCCTGAAGACAGAAGTGCAAAAGAACTGTGTGACACACTTAGAAACTTTGGTTTAACTTAACATGTTAAACAGCCAACACACAAACAGGGACACATATTAGACTTAATCATCACTAAAGGTCTAAAGATTTCTAACGTCAGAATTCGGCGGGAGCTACCAGCAACAGCAAAAGAAACTTCAGGACGCCAGCTGTACTCTACACAGCTGTTCACATCTGGAAGTGCCTTACTGACAAAAAAGAAGAAATCTGTTTGTCTGCGGAGCACCATGCAGCCAGCCCTGGTCCTCCTCTCACCCAGCATGGAGGCCTCATCATCAGCCAGCCCTGGTCCTCCTCTCACCCAGCATGGAAGCCTCATCATTAGCCTGCCCTGGTCCTACACATCAGCCAGCCCTGGTTCTCCGGGGGCACAGACTGGTCCTCCTCACACCCAGGATGGAGGCCTCATCATTAGGCTGGTCATATCACAGGTTATTTGCATTACAATAGGGACAGTTAGCAAGGTAGAGTGAATTCACAAACTTGAAGAAGGGACGGGGGCTTGCAGGAAAACTGAAATTCCCTGGGACTTCTAGTGTTAAGTAAAGCAAATTTAAGATATACTGGACAGATGCTTGAAAAAAGAAGATGATTAGGTCAGTCACTTCATCTGGATGGCATTAAATTGGTCTCAGATAATAATGTAAAAAGTGTTATTTTTGATCAGGACATGTCATTTAAATCACATATTTAAACAGATTACAAGAATTTCAACGACAAAATGAGGCTATAAAGGAGGACACAGACACAAAAACTGAACCGTAAACATTGGAAAAAACTTTGCCTAATCTGATGTGTCTCAATTTCAGCTGCAACATTCTAGGCACACAAGTTAAATTGTGCAATTCCTGCCGAGCAGGAAGAAGTCCTGCTCGAGAGGAAGAAGCCTTCCCATCGAACTGTTAATGCAACTCAGAGCAGATTACCTTACCTGCTTCAAACAGGCAAGCCTCTGTGCCTCATTGACAGGTAAGCGGTGGGTGAATGCTGGAGAAGAAAAGGCTTTAAAGGCATACTATGCAACATTTTTCAGTTAATTAATGTGTTCCATACCGTTTTGGATGATTAAATGAGTCATTTCAGGTCAAACAAAGGTTTTCTCGGCCGCCCTGGTGGTCTGTGGGGGAAATACCGCACTTGCAATTGCAAGAACCCTCGGCCGCACACACAGGCTCAGAAGTCTCGTGCAACACTGCGAGAGTCGGTCTTGCTTTACGGCGAGAACTCCATGTGTTTTTGCCCTGCCATTCACTATATGCACGCGCGAAAGCAACAACAAAGAACCGCGTGTTAACGTCAAATAAACATGCAAGCATATCAAGTTTTATTATTAGCGGTAGCGTCTCGCCAACATAAAATAATAATAATAATAATAATAATAATAATAATAATAATAATAATAATAAAACTGGCGAGGCGGCCGCGGCTTGGCGAGGCGGCGGCTGCTGCGGCTTGGCGAGGTGGCGGCGGCGGCGGCGGCGTTAGCGTCTCGCCAACATAAAAAAAAAAAAAATAATAATAATAAAACTGGCGAGGCGGCGGCGGCGGTTGGGCCTCGCCAAGATAGCGCTGCGGGAAGCTTGATGTTCATACTTTGTGTTAGTCATTGTTTGTACTGCCGTTTTTTCCACTTTTCGTTGCGTTCGCCTGTCTGCTAAGCTCAAAACAACCGCGCCTGGCTTGACGGAGAAACCAGAACAGCTGAGCATCTTTACGACAGTGCACTTTTACTTTCGCCCTCTGGGGGGAGCCTCGCTGGAAAATCAACCCCGGTTGCATAGTATACCTTTAAGTGCCAACTAGCTTAACAAACATGCTACTATCCCTCACACCATGCCACTGGCAGAAAGTGTGGGACATGAAGAAATTTGTCACAAGAAATGTACGTGCTTGGTATGCCTGACTGGAAAGGATAAAAGATCAGTAGGCAGTCCACACGGTTCATGGTATGTGCACAGTACACTTGAGCATACCTAGCTTCAGAAACAATAAAAAGGGGGCTTTCAAATTTTCAGGAGTGCACAGTTTTTAAGCAAACATTTTTTTTCAGTGCTGCAAAAAAGTGATGTCAATTGGGCTTCTTTTGAACATGGGCGGGAAAAATGCTTTTGGTGGATTGTTGAATTCGGGCTGTAATTCACAACATTTATAAAGTTTTTAGAAAGATTTACTAGGAAAATTATATCAAAATAGTTGTCATTGTGTGGCAGAAAAGTAAAAACTTCTACATTTAAATAAAAAAGGTGTCTCCTTGCACTTATTCTATTAGTTAATTTATTCTGACATGTTTAGAATCTTTCAAACCTTATAACGTTAATGATTAATAATCTCTAATCTAGTGTCACTATGAAGTGGTCGACTTCAAATGTAAATGTCCTAAATGAGTTGAGATCTATTATTATACCTACAATGTCTTAAGTTAGATTTACAACTCATGTTGCGAGGCTGCTGGTAAAACATTTTGTTGTTGCTATGACAATGTGATTGGGAGATTGATCTTGTGTGTGCAGGTTATTTGATTGCCTGACTGCACATTTTGTGGGCAGCCTTTGTGTGATGTTTTCTCTATACTTCAGTGCAATTGTGTGCTACTGGTGTGTTTTTTGTGATGTGTGTAATACTTTTATACTTTTAACATGTATTCAAGACAGGCTGGAATTTGTGCTGCATTATTTTTCTTAGCTGATTTCTTAGACACACTGATTGACATACGCATGGCTGTCAGGCTGAACGACTGAAATAAATATCCATACTAGGAGAGGTTACTACAGTAACTACTGTTGGCCAATAACCAGTCTCTCCACCACATGGAAGCTCCTGTCAGGAGCTAAGATAAGTGGGCACATGGATCAACACACCAGAGGAGCCAAACACCAGCTACTGGTTAACAGAACAGTCACCCTAAACTGCAAAAGCAGACAAACAAATATGTACACTGCCTGGATTGATTACAAGAAAGCGTATGATTCAATGCCATACACATGGATGCTGGAATGCCTGAAGTCGTACAAGGTCAACAGCATTCAGAGCCTTCATTGCAAACTCCATGCTAGGGAAAACCACTCCCGAGGCCAACTTCAAGCCAATTGCGCAAATCTCTCTCAAATGTGGAATATACCAAAGAGATACTGGAGACAGGTAGGCAAAAAGAAGTAGGAATAACAGTCGTGTACCAAAGAAAATGATGGAAGCCAGGCAGCCTTAAGGTCCTCAATCTCCTTTTTCTTTTCTTTAATCCAAAGTGAAAGTGCAAAAATTACAAAGTGCATAGAGGGATAGCAGCAACAGTTTCCTAGTAGCAGCAGAACATCTCAATGAATTAACTGGATGAATTTTAAAGGGTTCAAACCTAACTAGGTAAAACCATTAAAACCACTAGGGATGTACAATGACATTAGCTCTATTACAACCAATGTAAAACCCCTGTTTTTTTTGTGGTGCTGGGCCCAAAATGCAGAAAACCAGATATGGGGAAAGGAGCAAACGACAGTTTATTAGGTGCTGAGGAAAATAGGGAGAGGTGGCGTCTCTGGATGCAGGGGCAGGTTGTGGAGGCAGGCAAGCTCACGGGAGTAGCAGCTAGAAATGAGGGAGGTGGGTGGTGTGGCATGGAGCTGGATCCAAGGGAAACAGAGCACAGGTTAGGTTGCTGTGTAAAATCCCATGGCTGAGACCACTTCAGCGTAGCTGGCTGCCGGCGGAGCGCGCGGGCTCGCCCCGCGGCTCCTTGGGGCTTCGGCATAGCGGTGGCTGGGGGATTTCCTCGGGGTCGTCTTTCCTCTTTCCTTGGAGAGGGTTGCAGATTTCCTGTGCGCTCCTCTTGAGCGCCCTGCTTTGGGGGCTCCTTTGGGAGTCCGGGGTTATGGGTCCCCTGGCGCCTGCCTCGGTACTCAGGGAAGGCAGGCCTTTGGTTCTTTACAACCACTATTGAGCAATTTCCTTCTGGATACATTTCACATACACAAGTCAGAATCAGAATCAAGTTAAATCGCCAAGTAGGTTTGCACATACAAGGAATTTGACTTGGTGTTGATGGTGCAGACAAAATAAGAACACGATAAAATAAAATAAAATTGAATAAAATGGATATATATACAGAAGTTATATACACTCAGTAAACTATGCATTAATGTAACGCAGAAGCTTGTAGACCTGAACGGGGGAGAGACAGTGTCCAGTGTCACAGGCCTTGGCCTTGATCAGAAGGGTGGTAGCAGATGGGAAAAAGCTGTTCTTGTGGCGTGAGGTTTTGGTCCTGATGGACCGCAGCCTCCTGCCAGAGGGAAGTGTCTGAAATAGTCTATGACTGGGGTGCGAGGGATCAGCCACAATCTTCCCTGCACACCATAGAGTCTTGGAGGTGTACAGGTCCTGGAGAGATGGAAGATTGCAGCTAATCACCTTCTCTGCAGACCTGATGACACGCTGCAGTCTGCCCTTGTCCTTAGCGGTGGCACCAGCGTACCAGATGGTGATGGAGGAGGTGAGGATGGACTCAATGATGGAAGAGTAGAACTGCACCATCATTGTCCTTGGCAGGTTGAATTTCTTCAGCTACCGCAGGAAGTACATCCTCTGCTGGGCTTTTTTGGTGAGGGGATTGATGTTCAGCTCCCACTTTAGGTCTTGGGAGATGATAGTTCCCAGGAAGTGGAAAGACTCCACAGTGTCGATGTTGGAGTCGCAGAGGGTGATGGGGGTAGCTGGGGCTGAGTTCTTCCTGAAGTCCACAACCATCTCCACTGTTTTTACAGCGTTGAGCTCCAGGTTGTTCTCCCTGCGCCAGGTCACCAGATGGTCAGCCTCCCACCTGTAGGCGGACTTGTCACCATCAGAGATAAGTCCAATGAGAGTGGTGTCGTCCGCGAACTTCAGGAGCTTGACAGACTGATGACTGGCGGTGCAGCTGTTGGTGTATAGGGAGAAGAGCAGAGGAGAAAGAACACAGCCCTGGGGGGAACCAGTGCTGATGAGCTATGAGTCAGAGTCATGTTTTCCCAGCTTCACGTGCTGCTTCCTGTCAGACAGGAAGTCTGTGATCCACCCGCAGATGGAGTCAGGTACATTCAGCTGGGAGAGCTTCTCCTGAAGCAGAGCTGGGATGATTGTATTGAAGGCAGAGCTGAAATCCACAAACAGGATTCTGGCGTAGGTTCCTGCAGTGTCCAGGTGCTGGAGGATGTGGTGAAAGCCCAGGTTGACACAGTCGTCTGCAGACCTGTTGGCTCTGTAGGCAAACTTTAGGGGGTCCAGTAGGGGATCGGTGATTTCTTTAAGGTGTGAACGCACAAGGCACTCAAAGGACTTCATAACCACACAGGTCAGAGTGACGGGTCTAAAGTCATTAAGTCCTGTGGTCCTTGGCTTCTTGGGAACTGGGATAATGTCCACCATTATCTATTTGAAGCAGGCTGGCAAGTGACATGTCACCAGTGAGGTGTTAAAAATGTCTGTGAACACTGGAGACAGCTAATCAGCACAGTGCTTCAAGGTAGGTGGAGAGACAGAGTCTGGTCCAGCAGCTTTCTGGGGGTTCTGTCTTCTGAAGAGTTTGTTAATGTCTCTTTTGTGTATGGAAAGAGTTGTCAGTGAGGAGGAGGTGGAGGGGATCTGTTGGGTGATGTCAAGAGGGGTGATTGCAGGACTGTCCCTTTGTCTTTCGAAATGACAGTAGAAGTTGTTCAGGTCGTTTGCTAACTGTCGGCCATTCATGGAGTGGGGGGCTTTAGGCTTGTAATTTCTTATTTGCCTGAGCCCTTTCCAGACAGAAGCAGTGTCGTTGGCTGAAAACAGTTTTTTCAGCTTCTCAGAGTACAGTCATTTAGCGTCTTTCACCGCCTTGCTAAACGTGTATTTTGCATCTCTGAATCTGCATTTATCCCTACTTTTGAAAGCATTATCTTTCTCCTGCCTTAGCCTTCTGAGTGTTGCTGTGAACCAGGGTTTATCATTGTTGTACCTCACCCTGATCCGTGATGGAAGACAGCAGTCCTCACAGAAGCTGATTTATGATGTCACGGCCTCTGTGAACTCATCCAGACTGTTGGTAGCAGCCCTGAAAACATCCCAGTCAGTAGAATCTAAACATGCCTGAAGATCCTCCACAGCCTCACTGGTCCACTTCTTTGATGTCCTAACTACAGGTTTGCTGAGCTTTAGTTTCTGCCTGTAAGCAGGAATCAGGTGAACCATGATGTGGTCAGACTGGCCCAGTGCAGCACGGGGGATGGCGTGATAAGCATCTCTGACTGTGGTTTAGCAGTGATCCAGAATGCTCTCCTCTCTGGTTGGGCATTTAATAAACTGTTTAAATTTAGGAAGTTCATGAGTGAGGTTTCCTTTGTTAAAGTCACCAAGGACAATAACTAAGGAGTCCGGATGTCTCTGCTCCACATTCAGTATCTGGTCTGTGAGTGTGCGCTGTGCGACCTGCACGTTTGCGTTCGGCGTGATGTATACACTGACCAGAATGAATGAAGCAAACTCGCAGGGTGAATAAAAGCGCTTACAATTTATGATGAAGGATTCCAAGTCAGGAGAACAGTGCTGCTGGATCACTGACACATCGTTGCTTCAGCCGTTGTTGGTGTAAAAACAGATCCCACCACCTTTCGCTTTGCCGGAAAGATGTGTGTCGCGGTCAGCTCTGTGAAGTTGGAAACCGTCCAGCTGCAGCGCGGAGTGCGGAATTAATCCACACAGCCATGTCTCCGTGAAGCAAAAAACAGTACATGAAGAGAAGTCCCTGTTTTTTCCCAGCATCAGTTTCAGTTTGTGCAGTTTGTTGGGCAGGGAACGCACGTTGGAAAGGATTATGCCCGGTAGCGATGAGCGGAGTCCGCGCTGGCGGTGACGCACCAGCGTGCTTCCCTCTCCTCCGGCGTTTCGCTGCGTGAGCAAAGGTGAGTGCACCTTTGACCAGAATGTCCAAAATTTCCTGCATAGGGAGAAGAAAAGTAGGGAATAAATCCTCTGGTGATGTAGCTCTGATGTTCATGAGTTCTTCTCTGGTGAAAGAGCTCCAGGTATCATCGCAAAAACCAGAGTTAAATAGTAAAACAAAGCAAAAAAACAACGCACTAACGAGTCACCTGTGGGGCCCGTTTAGCTAACGGCCACCCTTCTCGTCTCACCCGGTCGAAGATTTGGCACAGAGAGAAAAAAGGCAGTGAATTCAGAGGCAAAAACAAAAGTTAAACATATATTTATTACAATTTGGAATTCCAAAGTGGGAGACACTTACATGTTTATCACAGCATCGCAGTGTTGTAGTACTCGAGTCCGAGACTCGAACTCGAGTCCGAGTCATTAGCTAAATTTAGAGACTCGTGACTTGACTTGGACTTGAGCATTGATGACTCGAACTTGGACTCGGACTCCCACATTTAGATCATTCTGACTCGGAAATTGAGAAAAAGACTTGACTTTTTTTATATCATTAGGCTATAAATTTAATATGTCATTAGAATATTATTTGGTGTATGATTTTAATATCTAAATGGCGTACCGCGCACGTGACGTCACCATCTCATGAGCAATGCCCCTTGCCGCTAAGGTTGGGCAAACAGTGTAAGAGCGCACGTAGCAACCAGCCATTACACATGCAACAGATACAACTATATGACCGACTTTTTTGCTGTTAAACTTTCCATTCCACAGTTCTACCATTTTACTGGTAGAACTGTGGAACAACATACCAGCGTTCAGCTCAAACGATGGATTCAGTGTCGAGGGCTTAGAAAGACTGGAAAACGGGCCGAGTTGATAGAAAGGTAAGTCGATGTTTTTCTTCTGCTCGGCGTTCATGGCGTCATCGGCCGTTTTTTTCCTGTTTGTAGTCACCGTCCAGGAATCGGTATAAATTGTCCGGCCCGCCGAACAATTTAGTCCGGTCCGGTGGCCATGCATTATCGTTATCCAACGGCTGTATCTCCTCGCTGCATCGACCGGTCTGCACCAGATTTGTTGTGAGTCATGGGGGAGGACTGCCGAACGCGTTTGTGTGAATCGCCCGGTGGACGGACGAGGAAAATGCATGACAGCATCTGCGGTGGCGGCCGGCCGGTGGTGCGCGTACCCCGCCGGCCGGCCGGTAGTCGCGGCGATGGCAAATAGGCCGGAGCGCGCTTGGCTGCGAGGGCCGATCGACGCCGCTTGCGGCTTTAACATCCTTCATATGCGGCCTATCAGCGTACCTCGAGTCGCTGTTGCACGTTCCATAACAACAATGTTTAAAAACCATGGTTAGGAGACGTCTTAGACTTGGAAAAAGCAGTCGTTTTACCAAGTAAAACCAAGGGTAACTACAGCGAAAGAGTGGAGGAAAACGCATATTTGCCCTACATGTACCAAGTGATATGACGTCACGTTCTAAAAATAGCTCGCTCGCGGAACGCCATTATAAGTGCAATGGAATGTTACTGCTTCATGTCATACATCACACATCACGGCATGTTCCTATAACGAACTTGGATCAATAGTGACTCGACTCGGACTTGACTCGGATGAGTAGTGGACTCGACTCTGATTTTTTTTTAATGACTTGGACTTGACTCGGACTTGAACACTGGAGACTCGAACCTGGACTCGGACTCGAGGCATAGTGACTTGACTACAACACTGCAGCATCGAATACCATAAGTTATCTGCCTGTGTCTGAAGCCTGTCTCAAAACATACACGTTATTCCCCCCCTTTTAACACAGACAGTCCAAGCGGGGCTGGACCTACATGAGACATTCAGTCTGCTGCACACATCTGTTTACCTTTGACTTTTAAATATAATTTATCTCCTAGCTTGGTTCCTGGGAGTTTGACTTCAACAACATACACCCTCATGCAAACATTTTAACAGCGTTATCACTCACAAGACTGTCATAAGGCCTTGGTGCCTCCTGCTCCTGGTACGTATCTCACTGAAGTTTAAATGCACCCTTAGTTTTCACACACATCCATTTCTTTAGGTTACTGGGTTAAAGTTAACATCTGTATTACTTTAAGCTACACTATTATATATATGATTATATTTCCATAACAGCACCAACACACAGTGGCAGCCGTCCGCAGCGCCATCTTGTATAGAGACCAAAGAACAACTCAGTGAGGTTAGGGAGATGATTTAAACAATTTAACCAAAGTATAATACAGTTGGAGTTATAACTTCCAATTCGGGAATTTCTTAGTGATAAATTCTTCGTTTTATGCACCATACTGTCACTAAGCAAAGCAAGTTATTCGAAATTGTCTGACTCGTTTCCATGGTAACCACTGACTCAAAAACCTAAAATGCAATGTTTCTCTCTTCACAGGGTTAACAAACTTGAAGTTGTCAGTAAACCCACTCTCTGGCATAGCGGTACACCTGTACCATATATAACTAAAAAAAATGTTTTACTTACTTATCAAACGGGCAATATTTGCTTGTGAGTCCACGAGCAGAGCTCCTTCTTCTTTGTTTTTTTTGCCGGGTCAGCTTCTACTTCTACCATCATGTATAACGACCAACTGTTGCGTCACTTCCATTGTAGTTTTATATTTCCTTTGTGGCTATGTCCGTTGTGGCTTTTGTAATTGTGTTGCAGCTTTTGTATTTGTGTTGCGGCTCTTGTTATTGTGTTGCGGCTCTTGTATTTCCGTTGTGGCTCTTGTAATTGTGTCGCGGCTTTTGTATTTGTGTCGCGGCTCTTGTATTTGTATTGCGGCTTTTGTATTAGCGGTGACACCTCTGGGCCACCGTAATTAACAGGGCTTAAACAAAAATATCTCAGACTTGTTAGAAATGATTGGAATTGCGGATAAAGGTTTTTGTTTTTTTTGTTTGGCGCTTATTCATGCAATACAGTAACCAGAGGCGTTGGGACTGTATTCAGTTGCACTACTAATGCACTTAGCTTGTATTTGACAATGGATTCATAACAGCTGTAAAAATACAAGATTATGGGCTTTTTATATTGTAATTTTAGAATATTAATAAAATGGCAAACAGCATATGGGGAGAATATGGGAGATTATGTTTATAGCTTTGATTTAATACATGTATAAAATGCAGGTACAATGTGTAGTTTGGCACTGATCAGTACTGTACAAAATGGAACTGGATGGGATATGTTTAAGGGAGACCTTTGACTAAGAATTTTTACAGCTGCCTAAAGAGGAATTTTGAAGAGCATCAAAATATCAGACGGCCACATTAAACACGTCCTCTGTTACAATCATTTGTGGTTTTGGACAGTGTTCTTGATGCTGAATCGGGGGACCCTTATCATGGGAAAGAGTCACTAGAAGTTCAAAAACTTAAAGAGAAAATCATTGCTAGTGCTCACGAATAACAAAGTCAAGTCACTTTAAAAAAGTAGACCAACAGAGACTTGGGATGTTGTATATATTTAAAAGCATTAATAATTAAATTTGCATAATCAAAAGGGCTAGAAAAGAAATCAAATGAGACAAAAATCTATATCATATTGGAACAGACAGATTACGCTCCTTGGGTGACATTTTACTTTTGGGTTTTTACTGTTTTCTGTATTTTGGTTACTCTCTGCTAGTTGTCTCTGAGAAGCTGTGTACTCTGCTACCCGTCTATGAGAAGCTATGAACTGTCGCACCTGCCAGTCAGCTCCTGCATCCTTCACCTCCGCCTGGTAACAAACTCTGGTTCTCCATGTCATCACCATCCACTACCTGCAATAAACTCTCTTAAAACCTACTCTGTGTGTGCCTGCTGTGTCCGGGTTCATCCAAGACAAAATCATGACAGCAGGGATAAACAAATGTGACTAAATTATGCTAAATTTTAACCAACTTAGGCCAAGTAATAACGAGACCTTCTAGCGGAGAAAAGTGGCTTTAAAATTTTTTTAATGTTCACCTTTCCACTGATTCACATTAACATTTCTATCCTTTGCTTTCTACTGTTTTGCAATACAACATGCACAAGCACTGAGCTGAGCTGTCAACCGCCCCAAGATGGCGCCCCCAAATCCCCTCAGCACCCATAGGTGAAAGCGGTCGATGCAGAGTCTACTCTTATATTATGTCTATGGTGAAATCCTTATGCTCTACATTACTTCCTTTATCCAACACGAGCCCTTTCGAAATGAAACAAGATGTGACAATGCTTCCTTTCTAACAAAACATAGTAGATTAGTTATTTTTTAGACTTAGACTTAGACTTAGACTTTCTTTATTGTCATTTTGTATACACAGAGTGCATACAGAACGAAATTTCGTTTTCACACAGCTCAGAAAGATTGCAGTAACTCTACAGGATACCTGACAGTGAATTACAGTACAGGATAAAGTGCAGTGATAAATCGCAGTCACTTACAGGATATGTTTCAATTGACTTCCGGATAAAGTGCAGCAGTGAACAGTAGGCAGTTGAAATATAAACAATGTAAAACAAATGTAAACAAATATGCATTAAGGTGCAGCAGTGATTTAAAAGTAGACAGTTGCATTGTAAACAGTTTTGCAGTACGTTTCTGGGTAAGGTGCAGCAGCAATTTTGCAGGATACGATACAAATGTGCAAATGTGCTAATGTGCAAATCAGCAAGTCGAGTGTGGTACACAGTCCGTTTTTATACTTCAGCAGTTCAGCAGTTCAACAGTCTGATGGCAGCAGGGAAAAAGCTTTTGCAGAACCTAGTGGACCTGCAGCGGATGCTGCGGAACCTCTTTCCAGAGGGCAGCAGGGAGAATAGTCTATGGTGGGGGTGTGAGGGGTCTCTGATTATGTTACGGGCTTGAGACACACAGCGCTGCGATGAAATGTCTTTAATGGAGGGAAGAGGAGACATACTATTCTTTATAAACAAAGTTTTTATTCATTTATGACAGCTTTAACACATTCAATGTTGAATACCTCAAATGCTTATCCATATATGAATTCAAAACAACACAAACCATGACCATATTAAAGAGTGTTACATTTATTAAAATGTTCCTCTAAATGGATAATGAACTTCTTAAACGATTGTCAGATTAGGTTTCTATTCTAAACAATGTGTTTAATCTATACCTTTACTAATACGCCACTATATTTTCTTTGCTATAGAGCATAAAAGATTTTTCAGCATGGAAGCACGTAGTCATTCATACTGTTTATATGACAAATATCTGTCTTTGTTAAAGAGCATAAAACAGAGTCAACCCTAATGACCCATGAAAGCACAAAATTTTGTTTACAGTGTTCCATATCATAATCACAGCTCTGCAGTTTGTAACAAAACAAACAGTGTGAAAATCGAATAAAGATTTGGGGAGTTATGAGGATTTTAGTTGAGCAAACAGCTTCCTCAGGACAAATGAATGCATTAGGGTGAGAGACCTATCCAAGATGGCAGCCACATTGAATTGGAAGCATTTCTGGAAATAAAGCAAGCGCTACCCAGCATGCAATGCGCCGTGACATCCATTGAATAGCTAAGTAAATGGCTAGCAATTTTCAGCACAAAGAAGTATAATAGTAAACTTGTGATAGCATTACATGTAGGATTTGTCAGTATTTAATTATTTTACAAAGGCTCCGAAGGGATGGTGCTGCTTATGAAGGGAATATCAGAGTAGTACATAAACTGAACATTCGGGACTTTCTGCGCTCCGGACACTTCCATCTTGGCTTATACAGTACCTTTGATGTTCATCCACGTGGCTTATTTGACAACGTCAGGTGAGAATGGCTTTAAAGGGAATTTAAATTTTCAAAACTGTGCTAAGAAATTGAAGGAGTTTTGTCTGCCCTAAACTGTAGTAAGAGTTTAAGTTGTCGCGAAATATAACTGTTGACACGTTAACAACGGTCACTGAGTTGCTAAACTCACTAATTAGCTCAAATTAAGCTAAACCACACAGCTGCATGGAGTTTTTTTTCACCACGATTTTTCCTAACAGAAACAGCGATTAAAGTTATTTCTCCACTGACATAAGGTGACCAAATTTCTGAAATCAAATCTGGGGACATTTCTAACTCGTACATAAAAAGCAATACATCTCATCAAGATGAAATTTGGAAACGGGGATAGTAATGGTTTCATTAATTTTTACATATTTATTAATATTTAAACAACAAAAATCAAGTGTAAAAGCCAGGAATGTGCCTCTCCACACTTTTAGTATATCCTAAGAATAATAAAATGGCCGCATCAGGAGCCTGTGCATCTCAAAGAAGCAGATTTGGTTACTGAGGTCAGACACACCTGGATTAATCGGTCTGTCCAGTAATGAAAGGCAGGAAACAAATGAGCTGCTGAAGTTCAGGAAGAAGTGGAGCTGTGCATAGAGCCTGTTTGGGAAAGAAAATGGGTTGTGGTGATCTGATGTGAAAAAAACCACAGACTTGGAAACCCCTTGACAAGAATGCAAGTGATTGTGTGTGTAGCGCAGCATGAGCATGTATAAACTTACATAAAGTGTGTATAACTACATTATGTGTATGTGTATGGTAGTAGTTGATGTGCAAGTATATTGTTTGCTCCTATAAGGTGAGTTAACTCCGGTCAGCTAACATGAGATCATCTCTGGTTTCTTCAAGGCTTTCTGTGTCTGAAGAGCCATCAGCCACGGTATCCAGAGGTCTGGATAAAATAAGAGGAGAAGAAGACATATTATGCGCAGAACAGAAATTTTTAAAACAAAAGGAAAAAAGTACAACTAAACTGCCTCTTCATTCTGCCACAGCTAGGGAAGTGCAGTGAAACTAATTTTCAGTGCAGAGACTCAGAGAGACAGAGAGAGGTTATATCCTCAAACCTGAGTATATAGCCACTCTGTTTTACATAGCATACTTTGCACACTACATTAGTCAATACGTCAGTTTATCACTCAAATCATGTCAACATTTTATCACTTGAACTTTATTAATACTCTTTTAAGTAAATATTTCTCCCTTCTTGTCAACCATTCTTTCCATCAGTGTTTCTATTTTCCTCCACTCTCATTTAATCTCCTTTCTATCTTCCTATCTTCTTCCTCTCTCTTGTATCAATCTTACAATTTTCTAAAACAGAGACATTATATAATTTAAATCACTTCCAAAAACATTAGAATGTACAACATGAAAACTTCCAATTCTTCTTCTTATTGTTTTTATTGTTATTTTTATTATTATCTTATCTGATTAAATACTAAAAATGCTAATTACCACAATATTTGGAGCTACAAGCAAAAACAACATAATAAATGTACATTAAACAGACAGTTATCTCTTACTCCATCATTCTCAGATCATGCAGATCTTGTCTCATTCAATTCTCCTGTTACTGACTCCTATTTTCTTCATATATCCAAACTGAGTAGTAGAAAAGCACACCTAAGCCTGGAATTATATGCTCATAAATCACAACCATAAATCAGCAAAACAAATTGTAATAACTCTACTTATAATAACTGATATATAACTAATATAACTAATATAATATCTGAAATATAAAATAAAGGTCACCAATCAGTTCTAAAACATCTTTAAATGAGCCCTTGTTTGTAATGATTTGTTTAGAGTGAACCCATTATTCAGCCAGACTCGGAGCTGCGCTCAAAGAAAAAGGTTTAATAACAGACTTAGGGGAAAAACAAAAACACGATCTGGGGTTAACAGGTGCTGGACTCCAAAAACAGAAAACAGGTCGGGCAAAAACAGACAGGGCATCAAAAATATAACAGAGACTTGGAAAGCTCTTACCGGTCACTTCAACGTGAGGAATGAATTGAGACGTTCTCGCAGAGAGCAGAGAACTAAGGCAGGAATAAATAAGCGTGCAGACAGGTAAACAGGGAGGGGCTAATTAACGACAGGCAGGTGGAAACAATAATGAAACTGACAGGTTGATAGAACTAAGACCGAGGAAAAACTCTAAGTACAGAATAAGAACTAATACAAGGACCGAATTACTTAAGACACTACAGACTAAACCCTAAAACAAGACAGAACTACAAAGGAAATAAACCCAAAGGCATGAGAGAAGCAACATAATCAAAAACCAAAACAGAACATTACATTGTTGATCCCCAGAGAACCACCGTACCAGATTAGCGCCTTACAAAGAGTTTTCAATCATTTTGTTACATTTTGTCCGAGTGTCTTTTACTCATGCGAGCAGCAACTTGTGGTCTTGTCTTACTTTTTATTGATTTTTTTTTTAACCTGGACACGAACCAAACAGTTATCACAGGATCAGCCTGATCCAAATAAAATGAATCGATTAACACACTTACCATAACACAGGGCAGCTCCCCATCAGTTGTCACAGGTTGTGACAACGAACTTCCATTTCTTTTTCTTCTATTTTAAAAGTGGTGCGCTCTTTTTCTTCTTGTTTCAATGGCAGCTCTGTTCCTCATCTTTATATTATCAGCAGCTCAACCAGCTACCATAACAGCTGTTTCTGCGCGCAACAGCTCTATCATAATAACAGTCTACACGCAACATTTTCCCCCTCGGTAAAATCGGGGACATTTCCGGGGACAGCTTTAGCCGGGGACAGGTGGTCCAAAACGGGGACTGTCCCCGGAAATTGGGGACGTCTGGTCACCCTACTCAGACACAAATTTTATTTCAGCACACAATATATTTTCTGACATTTGAATGTGTAGCCCACCTATACCCCACTGAAGTAGGTAAGGGCCCCTGAGTTTGTAAAAAACCCTAAAACCTATTTACTCTAAACTTCTATTTTGACTTGAGTTTATCCATCCTCTGAATTCAGAAATAACATTACAATACAACATCAGGCAGTCAAAATCAGTGTTATGACCCAGCCTTACTTATGCTTATTTCTTATCCAATGTTGTAACTTATTGGGAAAAATCAAACAACACACAACGGTTTCTAAGTTTTTGAACTTATATTAAACAAAAGAAAACAGAAACAATACAATTCAACCATTTCAAAAATAATATGGAATCACATTCCACTCTGTAATAAAGTTTCAGATTAAACTGTCCAACTTAAACTCAATATGTGGGCCCACACTCCCTAATTTACACCTAAGTCGGCATATAGTTTAAAATAAAACAAAATACCCCCCGTTGCAGGCCTGATGTGATGTTGCAAAGGTGGGATGGGGTACCTCACTCTGAAGTTCCAAACCTCCAGGTAATTCACCTGTCCTTTGGTCTCAGCTGATAAGGGAAAATGGATGCAGGATGTTGTTCACACTTGACCCGTCTTTAGTCCCCAGGAAGGCAGTAGTCAGCAGGAAGGTTCAATGAAGATGATAGCTGTGTCTCAATTCGCAGGCTGCATCCTTCGAAGGACCCAGCCTACACAGCCTTAGGAGGACCCAGCCATCGGAGGATGCTCCGGAGGATCCTCAACCGTTGGTAAATGGGACAGTCTAGCCTTTGGAGCACTTCCTGGTTGCGACACCACGTCATCACGTCTACCCCAAGCCCGGGAAAAACGACAAAAAAATGGATATTGAAATTTTTATTTTATTTTTTTATATACTTGTTCTTGGAGGAGGAGAGTCGGTTTAGACAGCTTCGGTGGCAGCAAAACCAGCGACGAATTTTTCTCAGGCTGAGAGAGCGCAGTGGAGAGGTAACATTTACCTGCTATTATTTTCACCCAGGGTCCTGCTAATGATCATAATATACCAGTTATTAAACAAACGCTTGTCAGCAGATTGACAAATATGTTTAAATATAAAATTGTATATTTATTTGTAAGACTTGATATAACCTTATGTTTGTAACTTTAGTAATTTGAATTGAATAGTTAAATGTGTACAAACCCTGTAAATAACTGACTTAAATCACTACTTTCACTATCACTAAAAAAGCGCGCAAAGCACCTCGGGAAATGTTATGGCAGGCGAGGCCACTAAGGATGGTAGCGGTGCATCCTCAGAATTCGGGGAAAAGGAGGACGCATTCGAAGGCTGAATTTTCCCCAAATGGGACAGCCTCCGCGCATCGTTGTCACGTCACTGGCCTTAAAATGCGTCCTTCGAAGGACGCAGCCTGCGAATTGAGACACAGCTGCAGTCTTCTGGCTCAGCTCCATAGACCATCAGTATCGCTCTCTGCACGGTATGCGACTCCTCAAGCTTCCACGCCAGAAACTCTACTCGAGTCTCTGTTAGCTGAGATAGCTTTCAGTGCTAAAAGTCCATTCACTTTGCTGGTGAATGCTAATGCATTAGCGAGCACTGATACAAAACTTATGGCTTCTTTGCAGTAAATTCCGGGTTGAAATACTACCAGTAGTAGCCAACAATAAGGTAGAGGTGATATTCAACCTATGACTGTAGAGTTGAGAGTCCCAAACATCAGCAAAACCCCCGGTTTTCAGCAAACCTCAGTACGTTTATTCTCCGTGGTCCCGCCACAACCATTCTTCTTGCAACTTCCTGTCCTCTAGCCCTCCCCTTCCTGTTTATCGACCATTTACAAATGAGTATACTCCTTATGCTCTGCATCACTTCCTTTATCAAAACACTAGCCCTTTCAAAATAAAACATGTGACATCACTCTTTTTTTTAACAAAACCTTTTTAACAAAACATTATTAGATTTGTTAACATCTTCCAGGACATACTTTATGAACAACGTTTTTCTTATTACAGCTTTAACATATTCAAAGTTGAACACTTCAAATACTTATCCAAATATGAATTCCTAACCACATAAACCCTGACCATTTCAAAGGGGTTACAAATGGTAATGTAATTGTTTTCCTATTAACACAAATTGATTACACATGCAGTTCTGGGGAAGCAAACAATGTGTAAGGATTGTAGTATTTATCATTGAAGATGTTTTGCTGCTACCTTGTTTGGTTAAAATTATGCAAGGTAATTTAATGAATCAGTTACACAGAGGTTGGCCAATTAACTGGTCAGATAAGATTATCAGAAAAATTGTAAGTTGCAATAACAAATTACTATTTTTTAAATTCTATTTGAGTCAAAGCATGCATTCATATGTTTTTGTGTTTTCCCTGCTGACTTCACCTATAAATGTTTGCAGATTAAGGAACAATTAATCACACAAATAGCATGTCAAAAGGAAGAGCCAGACTTAGTCCTGAAGCTGAGGCAATCCAGTTAATTTTATCTGGAAGTGACGAGCCTTTTCTGAAGGTTCAATGCATCAGTGTCTATAAAGGTATTTTAAAGTTAATTCCCCAGGTTTACTCCTTGGACATCACTTAGATAGAGAAAAGAGATAATTTCCTCACTGTCTGAAAAGTCCCATCTTGGTTGTGGTTTCTGCTGTATAGGTTTAGGAAATTAGTGGATGTATTGCATGACAATGATCAATTTGTTTTGTTTTATCAGGGTGTGGTGTATTTGCTTGTGAACCAATCGAAAAAGGATCCTTTGTTGCTATGTACCGTGGGAAGTTGATCTCAAAATTTGAACAGGACAAGAGACAGAAAAAATACACAGAGAAGCAAAATGCATTCCTGTTTGATTTTGAGTGGAACAGTGATATTTGGTGGTAAGTAACAGTCTATCAAATTCATATGTTCATATGTTCCAGCATTATGGTTTTAGTGAAAAACACAAAGAAATTTCTCTATCTTCAAATTTAGCATTGATGACTCCCATGAAGATGGCTCTTTTGGTCGGTTGGTCAATGATGCCCATAAATCCCCAAACTGCAAAATAAAAAAGCTGACTGTCCAGGGTAAACCTCATATTTGCTTGTTTGCAATTGAAAACATCCAAGCAGAGTGTGAAATAACCTACAACTATGGCGACTCCTCAATTGCCATGGCGAGCGCTGGTAATGTAATCTTCGATTAAACAGTGTATGATCACAGTTTGCCAAATTTCAGATAAAAAATGCATTCTAGTACTAGTAAAAGTTTTGTACATTGCAGTTAGACAACCGTGTCAGACCTTTCTACAAGGTCTTCTATGATAAGTTTCAGCCCTCATTCAACTAGGATGATCATTAGTTTATTACAGAATTAATTTAAGAGTGTATTTGTTTGTTTTGCTGGAGACACCAAGTGTAGAGATTCAGACTCAAACGTCAATAGAGCCAAAGATCGACTTCCGGTGACGATTTGGCGAGGAGAGGACGCATGCTGAAGAGCTAGAGCTTATATCGGCCAGTTTTACGTTTCTACTTTCCGTCAGAAGGCTTAACCCGTGTGAGTACGGCATAAACTAAGCAGCACAGATGTATAGTGGGAAAATTCAAGGCTAAAGAGCACACCGGGCCCTAAAATTGACCAAATGATGATGTCGCAGCCACGAGCTAACGAGGCTAATGCTAACACCAGCATGGAGATGCCCGCTGACGAAGGGACAGGCTTATCGATTATAAACGAGATTCACATCATGGACAGGGATGAACAGGACAATTAAAGACTGTCTGGACTTGGTGAAATCTGAAGTGGCTGGCCTCAGCAGCAGGATTGGGGAAGCCGAAAACAGAGTGTCGCAACTTGAAGATGAGGAGGCGGTACTCTCTGCGAGCACGGCTGAACTGAAGTCCAAAGTCGCACAGCTGGAAGGTCAGATTCAATACCAAGAAAACTACAGCAGAAGAAACAATCTGAGGATCAAGGGTGTCCCTGAGCTCTCAGAGAAGGGGAATAACATACTGGAGTGTTTCATGGATGTTCTACGATCCCTACTCCCACAAGACCAGGACACAGATTGAATTGTCATTGAGAGGGCTCACAGAATACACAGCTACGCTAAAGGAAGACAGACGAACCATGCCAACCAGACCCCGCCACATCCTAGTGAGATTCCTTCGCTTCGTGGGGAGAAAATACTACTCAGAGCTAGAGAGGTTGGAACTTTTCATCTGAGGGGAAATAAGAATAACATTTTTGAGGTCAGACGTATGCGTAGAGCCAAGGGACTGAAATAAACCACGCAGTACCCCGCATTGTTTTGGATCTCCCTCGTTAAGGAACACCTTCATTTTGAAGACGGTGATGTGGCAAAGAAGATGATAGACAAATACCAACCTCCCGAGGAAGGTGAATGAACGAACAGGCCGCGATGATCAATGGTAAGATCTTATCTTCGAGAACAGTAATCATAACCTCCAATTTATTAAGTCTAAAATGTTTATCATATTATACTGGACTCCGTTAAACTGGACAGATTTATGCTATTTTGGTGAGATTCCTTCGCTGTGGTCAAGGAGAATAATCTAAATATATATATGTTCATGTCCTACAAATTTTCTTAATATGTACAGTTCAAATAGCCCAGCACCTTTGGTATTTTTTCCCTTTTTCTTCTTACCTGAGTCATTTGAATTAAAGTTCTGGCGGAAGCTCTTGATGCTTATTACTGTCATGGTTAAGTTTTGGTTTGGCTTTGTTTTTCTGTTATTTTCATTTTGTCATCTCTTTTGGGTTAGGTTTGACTTTATTTATTGTTAGTTTTCATTGTCATCAGTTGTTTTCTGTCATCTTCACTTCACCCCCTCAGCAGTCAGTCACACCTGTTATCATTTACTAGTTAATTAGCCAGACCCTTGTTTCACCTGTTAGTGCTCTATAGGGTAGTTCACGCGTGACGTCAGCGCTACATCCGGATCGCGCTGGTAGGCAAAAACAGTACTGTGCTCGTCTACTACATGACAAAACGGGTGATTTAGAGCGTACTTTTACTTCGTTTATTTTTGGAATCTAAACAATGCCTACGACTGGTTGTGCTCCCGGTTGCACAGAGAGGCATTCCAAATCGTTGGATGTACGTTTCTGTCGTTTACCGAAGGAGGAAGGACGAAGAAAGAAATGGATAATTTCAATGAAAAGAGCGCAGGCAGACACTCTCATTGGACTGGGGGAGCCATCATACTTCGACAGAATTTGCAGTCTACACTTCATCTCCGGTAAATACAACTTAATTCTGCTCTAGTCATTGTTCTACTTAAATAGCGGCGGAGTACCGCCGTTGTATGAAGCAGCAGCAGCCGCTGTCTGGAGCTACAGACAGCGGCTGCTGCGTAAACACTACACGGGCCGGAGAAGCCGCCGCTGCTGCTAGCAGCTGCTGCTGTAGCCGCTGCTATTACGCCCCCGTTCACGGGCGCTAGTACTTCTGTGTTTACGCTGCAATGTCGCCGACACCGCCACCCATTTTAACAAGACAAAAACACCTAAATAAATAATCCGTAGTGAAAAATGTTTTTTTTTAACCTACCGGGCCTCTGCTGAGATGCGGTCAGTGTCCGACGCCGCTTTGTGCTGTTGCACAAACGTGTGAACAACATCCATCCATCCATCCATTTTCTGACCCGCTTAATCCCTCATGGCGTCGCGGGCGTTGCTGGAGCCTTTTTCCTGATATAAAATAACTGTACCAGTCCAGTGGTTTAAGGGGCTTTCATGATCTCTCGTGTGTACTGGCCTGCGTGTTTATAAGGCAGCTGTATGTCGCAGTACGGAACCCTTGGCCAGCATTTCACAGACTCGCTTCGTCCCTTTAGGCTTTTGCTGTGTGGATCTGGCATTCTGACACCATCAACCATAAACTTACTCTTAAAACAATCTTGTAGTACGTTATCTAAAGAAGAAAAATACGCGGAGAACTCATCAGTTTCTCTGTTTGCGTCCGCCATTGTGTTCGCCTTTTGCCTACCAGTCCGGCGCGCATGCGCAAAAAACCCTCATCAAAACAATAACAATGAACTGGTCTATTTAAACCTCCCTCTGTCTTCAGTTCAGCACTGGGCCGTCATCTGCTATCCACCACTCCATGCCAGTCCCTCTGTAAGTCTTTTTATTATGTGGTTCGTTCCTGGAGAAGCTCTGCTCTTTGTCCAGGTGTCTTCGGTGAATTGCTAACCTGACAAGCTGCTCTGGTGAAGCCCTGCTCTGTGCCCTAGTGTCTCCTGATAACTGCTAACCTGTCAAGCTGCTCTGTGTCTCCGGATAACTGCTAACCTGACTAGCTGCCCGGAGTCCTGGTGTTGCTGTGAGGCCTGCTAGTTGAGCAGCACCTAGCGAGTGTGGACTCTCTCTCTCCGGGTCATCAGCTCCTGCCAACACCTACATCCCTGACCTTCTGCAGTCCTGTACCTCCGGTCTTCATCATCCAGCATACTTCATTTAAATAAAACTCTTAAACTTTAGTCCTGTGTGCGCTTCCTGAGTTTGTCGGTAAACAAAACCCTGACAATTACTATTATATATTATTGGCCGAGGCGGCTCACTCTGAAGACCTCCATGCTCGTCGTAAGGAACAACGCGCTGTTATTTTACAGAAGACACTTGTTTTCGTGTTTAATTTCTAATTTTTGTTTTTGGGGTTCTCCATCTCAGCCAGCCTCTTTTAGTTTTCTCTTTTGTTATATGTCTAAATACAACTGCTGTATCACAACATATATCATAACATATATGTATGTATCATAACATATCACAACATGGCCTTATTACCATTACTGATAAATGGAATTAAAATATGGGGACCATAGTTAAAGTATCCTCCTGGAATGTTAATGGTCTGGGCTCTTACACTAAACTTACACTAAAGTACTTAAATATCTGAAATAGAAAAAAGTAGATGTGATGATGCTACAAGAAACACACTTGTTAGAGAAAGACATTAACAGAACTAAAGATAGATGGGTGGGACAAGCCTACCATATTACTTTCAAACAGAAAAAATGGGGCGTGTCCATTTATTTTCTAAACATCTCTCAATTAAGAAAAAGAATATAAAGACAAAGAAGGTTGAGTAACTGTTCTGCTAGTCAATATTTCAGGACAAAACATTATTATAGCCAATATATATGCCCCTAATATAGAGGACTCAGGTTTTTTCTTACAGCTAAAGACAATTCTTATGGATTTTGGAGACTTCACAACTATTTTAGCAGGAGATTTCAACCAAGTCTTAGACATAGTTTTGGATAGATCTGGGAAATCAAAACCTGTAATGATCACACCTTTTGCTGTGATTAATTTTCCTGTTGGCTGTCTCAGCCTTTCATACGGTGGCTGCTCTGTTCCCTGATTGCTAGCACCTGTGGTTTGCCCTGATTACTGGCATGTGTAATTGGCACTATTTAAGTAGGCCATCCTCAGCAAGCTGGTGCCAGATTCTCGAAAGCCTTGTGTTAGTAGACCTTTCTGCATTTCCTAGCCTGCCTGCCTGCCTGCCTGTGTTTGATCATTGAGTGTTCTCTGGATTCCTGCCTGTTGCCTTGCCCTTGTTGGCCTCTTCATCGGTTCTCAGTTTCTGGAGAACGACATCTGCCTGCCTCTCGACCCCGCCTCTCTGCTCAGTCCTCTCTCTACCTCTGCCTGTTGGAAATTGAATTTTGGACTTTGGAAACGGACTCAGACTGGATTTCCCCTGTTCTGCCCTCTCTTGATTCTCCCTGCACGACTCTGGACTACCTCTGTATTTTCCCATATTGCCTGCCCCCATCAGGAGAAAAGTTTGGCTTTAGATTCAAAGCCTTTTACGGATCCAATTAGGGTTAGTGGCTTTTCTTGTGTAGCGGTAATTTCCCTTTGCAAGCTCACAGCCACTTACCTTTCTCCTTTGCAGTTCAACCAGTCCCGTTCCCTGAGGCTTGTCTTTTCAGCTACACCGTTACTTTTAATAAAGTAATTTTAACATACTCTTGGTGTTGTGTGAATTACCGGGTCCGACTCCTGAGATTCATAACAAAACTAGCAAAACTCAGGAAGCGATTAAAGCTCTATGCATTCCCAAAAGATAAACCTATATGAAAATAAGATAAAGAAATTGGAGAGGGAATATTCTGAAAGTCAGAGCTAAATATGAGCTAAATACAATATTCTCAAAAAAAGTAGAGTACTCTCTTTTCAGGATCAAACAGAGATGGTATGAATCAGGCGATAAAACTGATAAATTATTAGCTAGCCACTTAAAGGCCAAACAAGCACCGCATCAAATTAGTGCGATAAAGAACAGGGCTGGGAGTGTAGAACGGCACTTTTAGAGACCGCCTTTTACGAACAACTTATCCACAAGATAAACAGTCAGATTGAGGCGTATCATAGTACGTGGGGACCGTTCTTAAAACCAGAGAGAAAACGCTCAAACACTATTGGTCCAGAATAAAAGATACAGTGTGTGTGAACTTTTTATTTACATAATTTTATTTTAATTTACTATATTTTCTATTGCTTTAGCTCCTTCAGCCAGCTGGGGTGGGGGGAGTATGTGAAGATCGGGAGGGATTTAGGGGGGAAATGTTAAAAACTCAAGTCCTTCTTTGTATAACTACTTAATGTTGTATACTTTACAGTACTGATATTGTCAACATCTGTTTTACTGTATTTTTAATCGTTGAAGGATTTAATAAACATTGAAAATTGAAAAAAAAAGAGCCAAAGATTAGCGGGACATCCACTTCATCGTTCCAACAGGTGATTAGACATTTTCAGTTTCAATTAAACACAAATGTACCTTTTCAACAATCAGTTTAAAAGATTCACAATATCATAATTTCTATTACTTGTTCCACAATACTTTGGCAGAAATACTTTGTTTTTTTCAATTCTGAGAACTAAGGTCTACTTTAGACTCCAAATTAACCCTTAAACTATCATTCAGTTTTATATCTTCTGTAGTTTTGCATATTTTTGTACTTTTAACTTCCTGCTGAAGGCTTTACATTAATTAATTATTTAGGAAGTTGAGCCATTTACATTAGGGTGGACTTCAGAACTTTCTTTGACAACAACAGATGTTAGAAATCGGAAAGACAGATTCAATATGTTTTTAGTCGTCATGTCCTCGTATAGTCTGAATAAATGGCAGTGTCTGAGTCTCAATGTCCTCATATTATATTCATTTTTAATTTAAATACAAGCAGAAAAAAACATTATGTTTTTATGTGCAATGAATTATCTTAAGGGTGTTGATTTTAGAGCTTTAGAATATCCAGAGGCCTACAAAAATAGGTGAACTTCTCTCATTTACTCATCTTTTCTAGTTTGTGCACATACTTGAAGGACAGTTTTTTCTCTCTTAAGATATGTCATTTCAATGTTAAGCAATAGGTTAGCCATAACACAATATGTTATGCATTATTCTTCTTCATAACAACGTCCTCTATATCACATTGTACACTGAAAATTGTTTCACTGTAGATACTTCTGTTGCATTTGTCATAAGTGAAGCAGCTTGTCTTAGTGTTAGGAGCATTAATTGATCATCTTAAACCAAATGTAACTAGGCGTGAAAAATCTTTTCAATAGATTTTAATTATTAATGGTTGGACATGCTGAAGTTAATGATGGTGGATTACATGATGAAGACTATTCAAGCTTTAGTGACCAAGTAATAATTACACAGTTGTTAAAAAGGGAAACACAAAATGCATTAAGGAAATCAAATATTATTTTTAATTTAATTTTTTATTTATTTATGAGTTTTTCACCAGTCACTCATTCACCTTTTATGGTGCTTTTAGGTAAAATGACACCATAGATCTTTAATATGTTTTTCTTTTTCCTCAGATATCTGATCCCAGGTCTTCAGATAACACAGATTATGAAGATATCGACTATGTTCCAGACTCAAGTAACAACTCTTTAGACACAATTGTTAATATTAAGGAGCTGAGAGTGACAGAAAATTCTCAAAAAAAAAAACCTTTACATGATATTTCATTGGGGATGGCTACAGCACACAGTGTGGAGATCACTGGTTCTCATAGTTCTTCAATGATATATTGCAGTGCTGATTCAACAGAAAACATGTCACTAAATAACAGCTCCATAAAAGTCACAGCATTGCCAAAAAGAGGAAGGAAGAGCAAGTACAACAACAAGCAATATTGTCTGTATTGTAAAAAAAAACATTTCTAAACTGGCAAGATACCTTGAGAGCACACACAGTAACCAGCCTGACGTTGCAATGCCTTTCAGTTTTGCTAAACGATCTCACAAAAGAAGAGATCTGCCTGCTACAGTGTCTTAAAAAGAGGGGAGACTTTGAACATAATGCGACTGTAGCAGTCCAAGGTGCTGGAGCATTTGTTGCTTGTTGAAGACCCACTGGAGAAAAGCAATCTGGTGACTACAGTTATTGCAAATATTGTCAAGGCCTATATGCAAGAGAAAGCTTTTGGAGACACGTGAGAAGGTGCCCCCAGAAGCCTGTTGAAGGAGACTCTCCTGATGGACGAAAGCGGGTACAACTTGAGTTGCCAAAACCTGATCATGTTTATGAAGCTGTTTGGAAAATTGCTTATGAAATAAACCAGGATGAAATTTCCTTGGTTGTAAAAAGTGAAAGAGACATTCTTCGCCTGGGTGAGTCACTGTGTACAATGACATGAAACATCATGAAAGAAGGAATGATTACATTTGCCAGAAAATAAGAGATATAGCCAGGCTGTTTATAGTAGCTAGAGCTAAAACACCTTTGAAGAGGACAGAAGACCTTGTTATGCCCAGCAACTTTCCTCACGTGATACAAGCAGAGATGTTACTGGTTACTGGTTATGACTGGAAAGCAACTCATATAAAGTCCCACCCTTTGGCCCTAAAATTGGGGCACAGGTTAGCCAAAGTTGCAGGAATTGTGCAGTGCAATGCCATCATTGCACGTTGCCATGATGTTGCTGAGGCAGCCAAGCAATTTGCCACTCTATCAGAAAAAATGGCAATTTCAGCTGATCCATTGGGAACACTTCAACTTTTGCCATTTACACAGGATATGTTGCTGCTGCATCAGTTTCTTGCTGCTGAATTTGATAAATGCATGAAGGACATGAAGGGAATCCTATCCACCCATCCATCCTCTTCTGCTTATCGGGTTGCGGGGGTAACAGCTTCAGTAGGGAGGCCCAGATGTCCCTCTCCCCAGCCCCTTGGGCCAGCTCCTCCGGGGGGAGGGACTATGTCTCCCGGCTGGCCTGGGAACGCCTTGGGATTCCTCCTGAGGAGCTGGCCCAAGTGGCCGGGGAGAGGGACGTCTGGGCCTCCCTACTGAAACTAATTTCGGCCGCTTGTATCCGGGATCACGTTCTTTCGGTCATGACCCAAAGCTCATGACCATAGATGAGGGTAGGAACATAGATCAACCATTAAATCGAGAGCTTTGCCTTTTGGCTCAGCTCTCTCTTTACCACAACGGACCGGTACAGTGTGCGCTTCACAGCAGATGGAGCATCAATCCGCCTGTCGATCTCCCAACACAAACTTTGGATATCTTGCTAAAGTAAGTTTGACACAGGTAGTACTATTTAACAGAAAATGGCAGGCGGAAGTTTAAAAAAATGGAGGTTCAGGCTTTTACATCCCGGAATTGCACAGATCTGAATCCTGACATTATGATGTGGCTCAATCAGTTGGAGAGGAAGCTTGCAAAGCATTTTGACAGAGTCATGGCAAAAGGTCAAGAATGGTGGCTATGCTTCTCACTCCTGACATGATCACAGCAATGAACCTACTCATGGAAAATCGAAGTATGTGTCAAGTCCCCATAGAAAATGTGTACTTGCTTGCACGCCCAGGTGCACTTTCCTATTACAGAGGCTTTGACTGTCTTCGCAAGTGTGCAAACCAATGTGATGCGAAGAACCCAGAGGCACTCACGTCAACAAGATTGCAGAAATAAATTGCCACTTTGTCCACAGTACTAAATCTTGAAAAGAATGAAATGGATCATCAAGCCTTTCTTGGGCTTGATGTCCAGATCCACAGAGAATTCTACCGGCTTCCAGAGAGTACCCTACAGCTGCCAAAAGTCAGCAAACTGTTGATAGCAATGGAAAAGGGGAAACTGTCTGACCTGTAGGGGAAAGGACTTGATGACATTGACATGGATTTACTATGAAACATCAGTTACAAAGATTCATTGAAAAAGTGTGTTTGGCCTTTAATTTCAATACTTTGTCCTGGCTGTTTTTACCCAACCAGATAGGGTTGCCACAACAGATGATGATTCTGACGAAGAAACCATAGCTGAACTACATCAGCAGATAGGTATTGTGGCTTGGTTAGTATGTATCAAAGTACAAAGAGTTGACATGACTTCATTATTACTTTTCCAAGATTCAAGACCTGAGACTTCTAGGGGCCCAAAGCACAATGCTGACTCAACCACACTGAGAAACATGAAGGCCACTTCAGATTCAATCATGTTGGACTACTCGGAGGGGACATCGACAAAAACCATCATCAGTCCTGAACAAACAGATGGAAAAATATGAAATACACCTAAATATAGTTAGTGTGTTATGAAAATAGTAGTTTTTTAAAGATGTGTTTATTTTTCATGATGCATACTCCATCTTTTCAGATTCACAGCAGGATACACCAATAAATGCGGGTACATCTTCTTTGAAGTGCTCCAACCAAAACCAAGGAAAAAAGGGCTGTTTATGTTCACGGTTCTAACTAGAATGTCTTGTATTAAGCAATTTCATCATTATTCTTCTTCAGTAAAGACATTTTATTTTGTTAGCATGTATAACAGCTGGGAAAGTGAGACACAAGTGGACAGATGATTAAGTGAATACTGTTGAACGGTACATGTTGCATTTCATAACAAGCTGCAAAGTACCAGGTAATAAGGACTGTGATGCCTGCCTCCAGGCAGAGCCAGTAGCTCTAAAAGACAGAGACTAGGCTGGAATTAAATACTACATTCATAACAGTAATCATAGCATTAAAAAGGAGGATGAATAAATAGAACTATAAAATCCTAAAGTTTACTCAGGTGCAATTTTATCGGTGATGGGACATTTTATTTTCATTCTCTGCTTTTGTTCTGTCTAATTTTATTTTCTGTTTATGCATTTTTCCCAACTCTTATTTAAAGCACCTGCTCTGTCATTAAGAAAATAGTGTTTAAGATAAACTCAGACTATGCTTTTTGTTTAACAATATTAATTGAGTTTACATTTGTTGCCAGCAATTAAAATAAAGAGAAAAAAAGAAAAAACTTTTTCAAGAAATCAGTGTGCTGTTTTTTCTTGCTCTTTTAACATGAATGCCATCCACAAAATTCATAAATGCTGTACAATAGGGATTAAAAAATAGACTTACCTTTGACTATGTCTTTTAAGTCCAGGGTTCTCAACTCTCATGCATTGGCCGTGTGACACACGCATTCACTCACTTCACATGCTCACACGCAACACATGGCATTTCTCATGCATAAAAATAACAAAGCCCATGTGGGCCGTGGATGACCCATTCGGTTAAAGTCAATAGGAGAGTTAGTGGTTGTGTTTCATGCTATTTTGTTTTTAATGACACAGAACCAGTGGTGCTTTGGTGGGTGTGCTGCCTTGCGCTTTAATTCAAGTGCGCAAAATTAAGTTACCTATAATATAGGTGCACACTTTTAAACGTCATTTTAAGGAACTAATAATTATTTCTCTTCTCTCTAAGGGAGCCCTTTGGAGTTTTTATTTGTGAATTTCCAAACTGTTTATTCCTCCCGTGCACAGAGCACCAATGGGGAAAAAAATCTGCCCACATCACCACCGCAAACCGGTATCATTAAATATAAATTATTCTGGTGTCAGACGTTACCAAAAAAGTGTTGTTTTTTTTCAACAGTCACTTAGGAACCAGTGACCACCTATGCTCATCAAATCTGGGTTTGCAACACATAAAAAGTGCTATATTTCCTATAGGATTCCCCATTTAAGACTACAAACAAGCTTCGACCACAAACAAAATGTGTTCAGAGAACAACCTTAAATTCAGCCTTCGGCTTGCGTAATTAGGCACTAGACCGCCCTGCGCCATAGATGAGATTTGTCTGGTCAGCATGGAAACTGAGATGAGAAACCAGTCGCTGTGATGCGACAGGTTTCCCATCTCAGTACACTTCAGCTCCATACACTTCAAAGGGTAGAAGTGTATGGAGCTGAAAACAGGGAAAACATCAGCTGGATCATGCGTAAGAACGCTGCGTGAACCCGTGTACTTCAAGTGTTGCAGCTGAGGGGAAAATGTTGGACCATAAAGGCTTGATGAAATTCAGCCTCATTCACCAATGAGGTTATAGATCTACACTGATAAACCCATAGATTAATGATAATCTGGGATGTTTTCTTTGCTGGATGTGAATCTGATAATTCATATTGTGCATTTTGCAATCAACTACAATATTTTCTTGTTAAAGTCAGGGAAAAAATTTTTGTTGTTGTTGAGCTGTTTTTGAAGAACTTCTGCTTGCAAAACAACCACATTTCCCCATTTTAAAAACTGATAATATTCTCAACTCTACATTATTTATACAATCTTAAAAATGTATAAATAATGTTTAGTTTTGTAGTTTTTCAAATCAAAATATGAGAAATGCAGATCCACAAAAACAAACAATAAAAACTTCAAAAGCTTATATCTCAATCTGTGTTTTAAGAGAACACAGAAAGTAAAATGGCTTTCATGTTATGTGAAGCTACTTGAATCCAGAGTTTTGTGCAACGACAGAGAAAGTGCGGGTACCTCTGCACTCTTTCCAAAAAAAGTAAAAAAACAAAGTAAAAAACAAAACAACTGAACTTGTTTTCCTATCCAGGAAGCTTTCTCAATTCAAAAAGTATGGAGTAATGTTGAGTATCAAGTTTTATACTACTGCCCAACAAGGCCTATTAATATGCAAATTCAACAGAAACAAGTCCAAGTTGTTTTGTTTTTTCCTTTTATGGAATGACCACGACCTGGGTGACTGAGAATCTTCACAATCACTCTGCACTCTTTGTTATTTGTTTTTTAGATGACTAATCCGGGGAGTCCTCCCCTCAGTCATACTCTGAGTCATCCGACTCAGAGTAGAGCCGCTGCTCCTCCACGTTGAGAGGAGCCAGTTGAGGTGGCTCGGGCATCTGGTCAGGATGCCTCCTGGACGCCTCCCTGGTGAGGTGTTCCGGGCACGTAAGGCCCAGGGGAAGACCCAGGACACGCTGGAGGGACTATGTCTCCCGGCTGGCCTGGGAACGCCTTGGGATTCCTCCTGAGGAGCTGGCCCAAGTGGCCGGGGAGAGCTGACTGGACCTGCTTTTCAAGGGTCCAGTCAATCACACCCACCGCCCCGCCCCCTGAAAATTAGCATAGTCTCACTCTTAAGTTTTGATAAAAGTTGAGAGTTATGCTTAAGTTCCCGAACAGGTCAGTTTTACTGTCTTCTAATAACATAAATATTTGATTTATTGCACATATTACTTGTTTGGTAAGTGTGATGGATACATAACTATGCTTATTATGCAGCTATTGCAAACAGGCCATGTTGCAAATACTGAGACTGTAGTTATCGAGTCGGCATAAGTCACATATACTGGAAAATATGATGTGTATCTCAGGGTCTCACAATTCACTTAGACATTAAATAACTGTGTGAGGTGCTCTAGTCCTCAAAAGTCACATAAACCAGACAATGTTCCCATAAGTCACATAAAAATCAGCTTTGACTAAAATGTAGCTCTAGCTAAAATCTCAATAGTTTATTAATTAATATTTTCCTGGAAGCATGGATAGACATTTTTTGTTTCTCAGGCCTCTAGAACCTTTGGAAAGCCGCATACCAATTTGTCCCATACTTGTCAAATGTCCTAATATTTTGCAAAAACACGTATGTGTGTGTATGTGTGTGTGTCTGTTTTATAGTACTTGAGTTGAAATGTATAAACCAAGCCAACAATTTGAATACAAAAATGGTGCTTGCACAAAACAGACATGTCACACAATGTCATGTAATGGAGCCAGAGCTTTGCTCCTATCTTATAAAATGATTTACAGTAAAACCCAAGTCTTAATTTGGTGGTACTCCGACTCTTTTGGACTGTCCTCTTTGTGTGCTCTGCTGTCCTCACTGAAGGCCACAGATGGGCTGCCTGACTACCCACAGGCCACCTCTTTTCAAGCTTCTGTGCCAAAACAGCCTTTTAATAGGTTTTAAAACAAGGATATTAACATCACCTGGTAATTTTGGTAAGTACCTAATTAGGGAATAAGAAAAAAGGTTTTTGTCTGATTAGGTTTGCTTTCTAACCACACTGATAACCAAGGGAATGCTAAGATCTCTGTAGAAATGAGAGTGCAATGAGCCAGTGAGAGGATGCTTCGGAAAAAGAATTAACCCTTTCATCAGAGTGTTGACTTTATTAAAAGGCCCATTGGCAGCGTGTAATTACCACCCAAATTGTTTATTTGGGACATGTTTATCTGGAGTGGGAGTTTGCATCATTTAGTGTGTTATAAACTCAATTGAAGCTTCATTAGCAATCATGGGTGGTACTACCTGCCTGATAGCTAACTGCAGCCTATGATATCAGCTTCCACCACTGAATTACATGGCAGTGGCCTAATTTTTCAGTGTATGCTCCTCAATCCCCAACTTTGCAAGTACTCTACTAGAAAACTTTAAGAAAATTCATACGATTAATACTTTTAGTTTCATATACTAAAACATAACATAAAAGAATAAACAGAAGAGCAAAATATTAAAGGAATAACCAAGACAGGACAAATGTAAATATTACGTAACACATACATACATTTATCCTGCTTAAAGAATAACCATTCTACTTAATGTTATTACTGTTGTAGTGATAACCTCAGGAATCTAACATTTTGATGATGATGATGATGATGATCACAGTGAAGCTTACTTATTTCAAAAAGAACCATGTACATTATAGGACATACCATAAATAGTGATGAATATCATGTTTGGTCTTTCTAAAATGAATGGGCAACAAACACGAAAAAGGCAGGCAAACAGTTTAACAGGTTTATTGGAAGCTTAGAGATGGGAATGCAGGAGAAACTGGGGAGGATGGAATTGGCCCATGTTGGAATGAGGGTTGGCGGGAGTTCCAGGGAGGCTTGTGAAGATCAGAGTTGCACGGTTGGCTTGACTTACTTTAGGGAGCCAGGAAAATAGCAGGAACTGGATGAAGGTCTGATGGATCAGAATTTTTTTTACAAGGAGATAACATGGATGAGACATGGGCAACAGGCAAGACAGGAATACAGACAATGTTCTAGGCAAGGTACCGTTCAGGTGAGCAATTGCTCTTAGACTATTCCGCTGACTCCTGCTTTCTTTTAAGCTCCCCTTGATTGCCAGTGGTGAGAAACACTTGTGGCTGTAGCCAGTACAAGGTACTGGACAAGAAAAGCTTGATCTGGATGACATGTAGTACCATATGGACTTGTAGCTGTGCTAGAAGTTTGAGATGGACAGATGAAGGGCTGATGATAGATTAAATTTTAAATGGACAAAGGAACCTGGGTGAAAGCTTCTTGGAGTAGGCCTTAAGTAAAATGGTCTTAAAAGACAGCCACAGCTCATAGGTGGGTACGTATTTGGGTGCAGTGATTATTTTCTGCATACTTCTTGTTCTGAGCTGAAGTTTTATGCAGTCTTAGTTTGATTCCATGTCCTGTTGCGATGAGGTGACAGGCTTTGGAGAAGGAATCAGTGATGGTTAAGATGACTGTCAGTGGTTTACTGGACGTGATTGCTGTATTTTTCCGACTAAAAGGTGCACCAGATTATAAAGCGTATCGTGAATTTATGTGTCTATGCCAGCTGATAACCACCTGGACATTGCGGGGATCAGTCCTCACCCTCAGAGATGTATCCAAAGAAGGTAGTGGACGACTTTTGGAATTCACACTTTCTTCCAAACCCTTTAAGAACCAAGCTTACATGCTATTGGTGCTCATTTAGGTTTTTGGAGAAAATGAGAATGTCATCAGGATAAGAAGACAAAGTTGTTCATGAAATCCCTAAGTACGTCATAACCAGAGCCTGAAAAACGCTGGGGTGTTGGTAAGATCAAATGGCATTACTAAAAATTCAGTGACCAAGGGGTGCTTTAAAAGCAGTTTTCCATTTGTCCCCCTCCTGGATGAGTACAAGATGATAGCAATTACAGAGATCTAATTTGTGTGTCTTTTTGGTGGTAGTCTCCAGATGGGATTAATTGGACTGGCTGAGTCATATAGCTTATGGGATGAAGTGAGTTGCTGCCCAAGGCAGAGACTTCAACAGTTTGGGTAACTCGATGAGGGGAATGTTAAGATTATGGACCAATAGAGGGCTGATTCGATTCTGTTCTGATTCAGAATCTATCAAGGCAGAGGTGATAAACTGTTGGGAAGGAGTGACCAGGGTAGTTTTTATAAAGAAGCAGGGGATTTCATTATCTCACACTGGGTCCACATCACAACAAAAAAGTCCAAATGTCATCCCCCTTTTTATGTGCCCATATGGCACAGCACAATGAAAGCAGTTCCAATAAATGGGCTGGACAAAATCAACAGAAATATTTGTCAATAATCAGCAAGAACAATTCACAATTCAGCATTTGTCACTCAAGACCACAGTTTTATCATTTATCTACAATTTTGGGTTCAACTAATTAAGTGAAGTCTGTTTTAGGTTCCTATATTTTATTCTTTTAATTTTACGTTGGACTAGGTAAGTTAAACCTGTTCAATATCTAGGCCGAATCCATCTACTCTTCTCTCCCAATAAGGCCTCCTACTTGTAACTTCACTTATGGATAATTCATCTATCCAAAGTTACCAATCTCCTAGTCACAGTAGGGGACTGATACAGATAACTTTATAAGTTACTCCGTGTCCTGGTGAACATGTACTCCCACAGCAGAGCGCTTAGCAGCAGTTAGGTAAATGCGCATCTTTCTCCTGAAATTCAATGAATCGTCTATCTCCCATTTCACCTCAAAGATGAAATTTTCTCTGTCCAGTTCTTCTTTCTTCTTTGTGATGTTTAATGGCATTTGGCAAACAACCTGAATGTGCATTCCCACCTGGTAGGGAACGTGGAACAAACTGGATGTATTTTATCTATTATATCTGATAATGGTTTTCAACTATTTTATTTTTGTCTATGTGTGCATAGTTCCTTAGCTTCTTTTTATCTTCATTTTGCTTAGTAGTTTAGTTAAATTTCACTAGCCTGGTAGAGAGGATTTGTATTTTGAAATATATGTTTAATTCAGGTTAACAACATTTTATAATGGCATTCTCTCTTCGTTTTTATTTCTGTTAATCAATTCTTGAAGTTGAAAAGTTTTTTGAGAAGAAAATTTGTTGAGCTGAATTCATGCCCCGCCCTTCTCTTACTGAGTATAGGTGGGGTATCTCCCAACCTGGAGACAGCAAACTCCAGGTGAAGATAATCAAGTTATTAATTGGGAGATGTTCACTCACAGGGCAGCAATGAGCACTGTGAGTGTGGCTGGATGAAGACAATGCAGGAAAGTTTGTTTCAAAGAGAAGGAGCCAGTGAGCCACAAATTGTTTGTGTGGAAAGATTATAGATTTATTTATGGTACATTCAGATTGAAATGTTAAAATGTAATGAAATGTTAAAAAAGGATTTATTTAAAATGTGTGTTTAAGAAAAGTAAATAAATAAATACTAGAATGTAAAAATAGTCTGTCCGTCCTTCCGTTTTCTTCCGCTTATCCGGGGACGGGTCGCGGGGGCAGCAGTTTCAGTAGGGAGGCCCAGACGTCCCTCTCCCCGGCCACTTGGGCCAGCTCCTCCGGGGGAATCCCAAGGCGTTCCCAGGCCAGCCGGGAGACATAGTCCCTCCAGCGTGTCCTGGGTCTTCCCCTGGGCCTCCTCCCGGTGGAACGTGCCCGGAACACCTCACCAGGGAGGCGTCCAGGAGGCATCCAGACCAGACCGCTCCATCTTCCCTTCATTCGTGAACAAGACCCCAAGAATCTTGAACTCCTCCACTATGGGCAACACATCCTCCCCAAGGCACTCTACCCTTTTCCGGTTCAAGACCATGGTCTCGGATTTGGAGGCACTGATCCTCATCCCGGTCGCTTCGCACTCGGCTGCGAACCGCTCCAGTGAGAGCTGTAGATCATGCCCTGATGAAGCCAATAGGACCACGTCATCCGTGAATAACAGAGACGCAATCCTAAGGCCACCAAAATGGATCCCCTCAACACCTTGGCTGCGCCTAGAAATTCTGTCCATAAAAGTTATGAACAGAATCAGTGACAAAGGGCAACATTGGCGGAGTCCAACTCTCACCGGAAACAAGTCTGACTTACTGCCAGCAATGCGGACCAGACTCTAACACCGGTCGTACAGAGACTTGACAGCCCTTATTAAAAGGTCCGGTACTCCTTACTCCCGGAGTACCCCCCACAGGATCCCTCGGGGGACACGGTCGAATGCCTTCTCCAGATCATGATCAGCACATGTAGACTGGTTGGGCAAACTCCCATGCCCCCTCCAGAATCCTGCTGAGGGTATAGAGCTGGTCCAGTGTTCCACGGCCAGGACGAAAACCACACTGCTCTTCCTGAATCCGAGATTCGACTATCCGATGGACCCTCCTTTCCAGAACCCCTGAATAGACCTTACCAGGGAGGTTTAAGAGTGTGATTCCTCTGTAGTTGGAACACATCCTCCGGTCCCCCTTTTTAAATAGGGGGACCACCAGCTCAGTCTGCCAATCCAGGGGAACTGCCCCCGATGTCCACGCAATGCTGCAGAGCCGCATTAACCAACATAGCCCCACAATATTCAGAGCCTTAAGGTACTCAGGTCGAATCTCATCCATCCCCGGGGCCTTGCCACCGAGGAGCTTTTTAACAACCTTGGCAACCTCAGCACCAGAAATGGGAGAACCCGACCCAGAGTCCTCAGGCTCTGCTTCCGCAATGGAAGACGTGTTGGTGGGATTAAGGAGGTCTTCGAAGTATTCCGCCCACCAAAGCACGACGTCCCGAGTCGAGATCAGCAGCACACCACCCCCACTATAAACAGTGTTGGTACTGCACTGCTTCCCCCTCCTGAGACGCTGGATAGTGGACCAGAATCGCTTCGAAGCCATACGGAAGTCTTTCTCCATGGCCTCTCCGAACTCTTCTCACACCCGAGTTTTTGCCTCGGCGACCAGCCGAGCCGCCTGCCGCTTCGACTGCCGGTACACATCAGCTGCTTCCGGAGTCCCACAGGCCAAAAAAGCCCAGTAGGACTCCTTCTTCAGCTTGACGGCTTCCCTCACTGCTGGTGTCCACCAGCGGGTTCGAGGGTTGCCGCCGCGACATACACCGACAACCTTGCGGCCGACTAGCCGCCTCAACAATAGAGGCGCGGAGCATGGTCCATTCAGACTCAATGTGCCTTCGGGACGTGTTCAAAGTTCTCCTGGAGGTGGGAGTTAGAGCTCCGTCTCACAGGGGATTCTGCCAGACGTTCCCAGCAAACCCTCACAGTACGTTTGGGCCGGCCCGGTCGGACCGGCTTCCTCCCCCACCATCGGAGCCAACTCACCACCAGGTAGTGGTCGGTGGAGAGCTCCGCCCCTCTCTTGACCCGAGTGTCCAAGACATGCGGCCGCAGATCAGATGAAACGACAACAAAGTCGATCATTGAACTGCGACCTAGGGTGTCCTGGTGCCAAAAGCACATATGGACACCCTTATGCTTGAACAAGGTGTTTGTGATGGACAATCCATGACGAGCACAGAAGTCCAACAACAAAACACCACTCAAGTTCAGATCAGGTGGGCCATTCCTCCCAACCACGCCCCTCCAGGTCCCACTGTCATTGCCCATGTGAGAGTTGAAGTCCCCCAGCAAAATGAGGGAGTCCCCATGAGGGGCACTCTCCAGTACCCCTTCCAAGGACTCCAAAAAGGGTGGGTAATCTGAACTGCTGTTTGGCGCATAAGCGCAAACAACAGTCAGAACCCATCCCCCCACACGAATGCGGAGTGAGGCCACCCTCTCGTTCACCGGGGAGAACCCCAACGCGCAGGCACCGAGATGAGGGTCAACAAGTATGCCCACCCCAGCTCGGCGCCCCTCACCAGGGGCCACTCCAGAGTGGAAGAATGTCCAGCCCCTCTTGAGGAGACTGGTTCCAGAGCCAGAGCGGTGCGTCGAGGTGAGTCCGACTATCTCTAGTCGGAACCTCTCAACCTTGCGCACGAGCTCAGGCTCCTTTCCCACCAGAGAGGTGACATTCCACATCCCAAGAGCCAGCTTCTGCAGCCGAGGATCGGAACGCCAAGGTCCCCATCCTTGTCACTGAATAATACTTTAACTATGTTTTGATTTTGGGTGCTTACATCTTATGGTATATTTCGTTTTGGGGATAATTTTTAGTTATTTAAAGGGTGTTAATCATTGTTTTCTCTGTGTTTATGTTTAAAATGTTTTTTCACCTACTGCTACTACTGTTGATTCAACAACTTTCAAATAAAAGAAAAAACAGTAAAGTATCAGGGTTTAGTTTTCATCTAGCCTTGTTTACTGTTAGTTTTCAGTTCCTCCTCCTCCTCTCACTCAGATTACCCTTCATTCTCTCTTCAGTCAGTCATATCTATTGGTCATTAATTAGTCAGACTCACTCCACCTGCCTGTCCGTCACTTCCCTGCCGGTCCGTCATCAGACTCCACTCACTCCTTGCCTGTCAACCTGATTTGCCCCTGCTTCAAGTTAATTCTTTGGCTGCTGCTGGATTCTTCCCCTCTCACCTCTGTCTCAAGTTTTTGTCTCTGCCTGTTGCTGGACTATTAGACACCTCTCTGTCTCAAGCCTCACCCACTGTTGGAATTATCCGTCCCTCCTGTGCTCCAGCTGCCTCTGCCGTTTTTTGGATTTACTTGCCTCCTCTGTGCTCCAGTGGTTCTGCCATAAGGACGCTCTAAAGGCCGTCAGCTCCTGCTCATATCTACACCCCGGTTCCAGTCATGTCCTGCCTCTCTGGTTTATCAGTCACTACTCATCCTTTTTTCAATAAACTCTCAGTAACAAGCTCCATGTGTGTGGTGTGTATCCCGGGCTCATCCAAGAAAAATCATGACAGAAAGAATCAATTTTTGCGTTTTGAGTGAAATCCTGAGGAATCTCTGGAAGCAAGCTGCCTTTTCAAGTGGGGTAAACCTGCAGTTTGAATCCCAAACAAAAAAGTGGGAACCACTTGACAATTAATTCTACATGTGTGCAACGTTTGCTGTTAAAAGAATGCCAGAGCCTAAATCACCCTTTCACCTATTGTCCTGATATCAGCTACTTAAGGCTGACATTGACCAGATAATACCTAATAGGCCAAGAGTTATTTATTAAACTGACCCATTTTCCTCTCTCTTTTTTTCTTTCCTAGATTTAAAAAAAAAATATCCTCACGTTATGTTCTTTGTGTATGGAGGACCAAGTCTTCCATATTTAAAAATAAATACAGAAATAATTAAATGCTCAATAAATAAATATGCATACAATTATGTGCCACCAAAAAAACAATAAACAAATAAATGTAGATAGAAAATAAATTATACAGTGAGACAAAAATGTATATATCTCCTTTAATTAGCCACTTTATTTATTAATTACTTATTTTTTTAAGTATTTATTTATGTGCATGTTATAATATTTTTGTCTGTTTTATTCTTTCTTTGTATTTTTTTGCCCTATTTATTTCTCCGATGCTATTTATTTTTGCCTGTCCTTTTACATTTCTGTTTGTCCTTTTTACATTTCTGTCTGTCCTTTTTACATTTCTGTTTGCCGTTTTTACATTTCTGTCTGTCCTTTTTACATTTCTGTTTCTCGTTTTTACATTTCTGTCTGTCCTTTTTACATTTCTGTTTGCCGTTTTTACATTTCTGTCTCTTTGTTTTACATTTCTGCCTGTCCTTTTACATTTCTGTATGCATTTCTGCCTCATTTTGCAAATGAGGAGGGGCTGTGTTCTTAAGGGCTCAACTTCTGCCCATTGGTTGGTTAGCATTTTACTGTGTCGGTCGAATCTACATGGCTTTTCCCCGCACTAAAGAATTGTTTAGTAATGTCAAACTCAGCAGGCAGACGTTCAGTGTCTGACCTCTTAAGGGAAGCTGCTAATAGACTGGAAGAATTAGAACGTGTACATTTGGGATCTGAAATGTTTTTTGGTGGTTTCAGATTCGGCTTTCCAGATCAATAACTCATCGGCGGATGATTTATTCTACAAAACAGACACCTCTCCGCAACCACCGCAAGGCAGACACTGAGCTACAACCGTAGTTTCCTCAAAACGAGTCTTAGTCCGTGGGCCCCCCGACGCAGGGGATCCAAATTCTGCCTTGGATAAGTCGTTTGGCTGTGCTATCCTAGCGCAGCAGGTCTTGGTGATATCACAGTAAAATGAGCAAAAGTCTGGGCTATTTCTGCCCTGCGATGGACTGGCGACCTGTCCAGGGTCTACCCCGCCTCTCACCCATTTACAGCTGGAGATCGGCACCGGTCCGAACCCAGCAGGGATAAGCTTGTTAGAAAATGGATTCAATTCAATTAAAATTTATTTATATAGCGCCAAATCATGAAACATGTCATCTCAAGGCACTTTATAAAATCAAGTTCAATCATATTATACAGATTGGGTCAGATTATAATGATGATGATGGTCTGGGCTATTTCTTTTTCCTTGCCATCAAGATCTTTGCCAACTGGCGCCAGAAAATGCTATTATTGGGCCTTCTTCGCCTGGAAACAAATGTTTAAAACACCTTACACATTGAACGCACTCAGCTGACAATACAGCGATCTGATTGGCTGAGCAGCAAAAATCGAATCACGTGACCTTTCGGAGCGGAGCGCAACCGTTTAGATTTTTTATTAGCAATAACTTATTAATGTGCAAGTGAAAACGTGGGAACATTGGTGTTTTGAGATCACTGCTATGTGTAGCAACTTATCCAAGTGCAAGAAAGTTGCCCCCTGACAGTTCATACGAAACTTCTTAAGGAGACGTCCTACAGATTCTGGCCCACGGACTAAGACTCGTTTTGAGAAAACTACGGTTGTAGCTCACTGTCTGCCTTGCGGTGGTTGCGGAGAGGTGTCTGTTTTGTAGAATAAATCATCCGCCGATGAGTTATTGATCTGGAAAGCCGAATCTGAAACCACCGAAAAACATTTCAGATCCCAAATGTACAGCGTTCTAATTCTTCCAGTCTATTAGCAGCTTCCCTTAAGAGGTCGGACACTGAACGTCTGCCTGCTGAGTTTGACATTACTCAACAATGCTTTAGTGCGGGGAAAAGCCATGTAGATTCGACCGACGCAGTAAAATGCTAACCAACCAATGGGAGAAGTTGAGCCCTTAAGACACAGCCCCTCCTCATTTGCATAATGAGGCAGAAATGCATACAGAAATGGAAAGGACAGGAAGAAATGTAAAAACGAGAGACAGAAATGTAAAAAGGACAGACAGAAATGTAAAAAAAAACGGAAAACAGAAATGTAAAAGGACAGACAGAAATG